>NW_024609681.1:162500-245000 GCF_018296145.1 Oncorhynchus tshawytscha
TTATTAAACTACTAACTACCCATAGCCTAACATAATCACAACTAGTTATTAAACTACTAACTACCCATCGCCTAACATAATCACAACTGGTTATTAAACTACTAACTACCCATAGCCTAACATAATCACAACTGGTTATTAAACTACTAACTACCCATAGCCTAACATAATCACAACTAGTTATTAAACTACTAACTACCCATACACTACTTGACAAATGTCTGATCTCTCTCTTGTTAAGTTAAATAATATAAAATGAATGATGTTTCCATTGAAAGGTCACTATAATAATCACATCTCAGAGTGACCAGTTACATGATTGTTTTCTGTTTACAATGAACACTAAGAGACCTACAACAACATGATATTCATGACATCGGAGAACGGATAGAAACACCAAACATCAATCGATCGATGTGATCAAATTTGTAAATAGACATTCCGACACACGCAGCTCCTTGTAAAGAAAACAATGAGAGAGAGAGAGAGAGGAAGAGAAGGGAGAGAGAGTGAGAAAGAAAGAGAGCCTTCCTCGCCTTCAGCAAATACATTCACTACGGTTTAAAAAACGCTGTTCCATCCGCGGTGCTTTCACACACAAAAAAACTCAGCCAGAGCACGGAGTCTATGTTTTACC
Source organism: Oncorhynchus tshawytscha (assembly GCF_018296145.1). Classification (NCBI taxonomy): domain Eukaryota; kingdom Metazoa; phylum Chordata; class Actinopteri; order Salmoniformes; family Salmonidae; genus Oncorhynchus; species Oncorhynchus tshawytscha. Next base: position 163,138 of record NW_024609681.1, read on the forward strand.
TCTAGCCGGGATGAGGGCGCTGCTGGGCGGGCAGGTTGAGCGAAGGTGAGCCACTGGTCTGGAGCCGTGTTGGAGGAAGGTAAATCCGCCTGTATATCGGGCTGTCGGCTCTCTCTCGTCACTAGAACAGAGGTAACCAGCCGGAATAAACGTCTCTACTCCTCCGTCAATTCCTCTAATTCACCATTCCTCAGTTTTGCCCTCTCTCTCTCTCTCTCATTCTCTGTCCTCTTCTCTCTTTCTCTCCCTCTCTCCAGATTAGAGCAGAGAAGAGAGAATTACGTCAAGTGTTTAACAGCAGGCACGCGTGAGACAAACCGATATTATCTGTGCCGCTTTCCGTTACTGATCAACTGACTGCCTGCTGCCTGCTACACTACGGCGTCTGTTCCGTCAGCCGCTCCCCTGCGCGCAGGGAGAGTAAGAGACAAAGAGAGAGAGAGAGACTCAATTTGGCATGACGGTCTACAAAATGATGGAAAGCGGTGTTGGGGGCAAAAAACACATGACACACAAACAGTGCGCAGTTAAAATTGGCAAAAAAACACCCAGATGTCTTTTCTCAGGACTGTGTGTTGAGACAGGGATGCCACTTCAGCCCCATGCTCTTCAATATATATTGTATATACAGTGGGGCAAAAAAGTATTTAGTCAGCCACCAATTGTGCAAGTTCTCCCACTTAAAAAGATGAGAGAGGCCTGTAGTTTTTCATCGTAGGTACACTTCAACTATGACAGACAAAATGAAAGAAAAGAAATCCTGAAAATCACATTGATTTTAATGGATTTATTTGCAAATGATGGTGGAAAATAAGTAGGGGAACTATTGGATATAAAAACAACCAGGAATACTTGCTTTGGCAAGTGAAATGGAGCCGACAGAGATGGTCGCCTCACCATCATTACGACCAGGAATACGACTTTCCCTTAGCGGATCCTTTGTCCGGACCTCCACCCTGGACATCATCATCCCAGAGGCTGACCCAAAACAACGCAGTCGCCACAGGAGAGGCAGACGGCGAGCACACCATCCACCGGTCGCGAGCATATTACTCGCCAATGTCCAATCTCTAGATAACAAGGTGGACAAAATTAGGGCAGGAGATGCCTTCCAGAGAGACATCAGAGATTGTAACATTCTCTGTTTCACAGAAACATGGCTCACTCTGGATACGTTGACAGAGTCGGTACAGCCACCTGGTTTCTTCACACATCACACCGACAGAAACAAACATCTCTCTGGTAAGAAGAAGGGCGGGGGTGTACGCCTTATGATTAATGACTCATGGTGAAATCACAACAACATACAGGAACTCAAGTCCTTTTGTTCACCTGACCAATAATTCCTTACAATCAAATGCCGACCTCATTATCTTCCAAGAGAATTCTCTTCGATTATAGTCACAGCCGTGTATATCCCTCGTCGGCCCTGAAAGAACTTCCCTGGACTCTATGTAAACTGGAAACCACACATCCCGAGGCTGCATTTATTGTAGCTGGGGATTTTAACAAAGCTAATCTGATAACAAGGCTTCCTAAATTCTATCGGCATATCGAATGCGCGACACACGCTGGTAACATTCTGGATCATTGCTACTCTAACTTCTGCGACGCATACAAAGCCCTCCCCCTCCCTGCCTTCGGCAAATCTGACCATGACTCCATTTTGTTGCTCCCAGCCTATAGACAGAAACTTAAACAGGAAACACCCGTGTTCAGGTCTATACGACGCTGGTCTGACCAATCGGATTCCACGCTTGATCACGTGGACTGGGATATGTTCCGGATAGCCTCAGATAATAACATTGATGATACGCTGACTCTGTGAATTAGTTTATTAGCAAGTGCATTGGTTTGGTTTTACTAGGTCTCCTCCTTTCCCCTAAAGCCCTTTGAATTGAATGAAGAGAAAGATAGAGAGAGAAATAGATCAGTGACCACACAGACAACCAGTCTTGGATGTCTGTGTGGTCTCCTTCATCCTCCTGACTGAGGACATTCTTGGTTGTCTGTGTTGTCTCCTTCATCCTCCTGACTGAGGACAGTCTTGGCCTCGGTCAGGAGGATGAAGGAGACCATGCCACACAGACAACCAAGACTGTCCTCAGTCAGGAGGATGAAGGAGACCACACAGACAACCAAGACTGTCCTCAGTCAGGAGGATGAAGAAGCCACACAGACAACAAAGACTGTCTTCAGTCAGGAGGATGAAGGAGACCACACAGACATCCAAGACTGTCCTCAGTCAGGAGGATGAAGGAGACCACACAGACAACCAAGACTGTCCTCAGTCAGGAGGATGAAGGAGACCACACAGACAACCAAGTCTGTCCTCAGTCAGGAGGATGAAGGAGACCACACAGACAACCAAGACTGTCCTCAGTCAGGAGGATGAAGGAGACCACACAGACAACCAAGACTGTCCTCGGTCAGGAGGATGAAGGAGACCACACAGACAACCAAGACTGTCCTCAGTCAGGAGGATGAAGGAGACCACACAGACAACCAAGACTGTCCTCAGTCAGGAGGATGAAGGAGACCACAGAGACAACCAAGACTGTCCTCAGTCAGGAGAACGAAGGAGACTACACAGACACTGAGACGGAGATGGATGGGTTGTCAAGGTAACAATGTGGACGGAGAAAATAGATTTGCTTTCATAAAAGAAAGAAAGCCATGGAAACAACTATTTGTGAAAGAGATGAGAGAGAGAGAGAGAGAAAGAGAAGAGAGAGAGAGACAGAGAGAAAGAGAGGAGACAGAGAGAAAGAGAGGAGATGGAGAGAGAGAGACAGAGAGAAAGAGAGGAGAGAGAGAGACAGAGAGAGAGAGAGAGAGAGAGACAGAGAGAGAGAGAGACACAGAGAGTGAGACAGAGAGAGAGAGACAGAGAGAGAGAGAGCGAGAGAGAGAGAGAGACAGAGAGAGAGAGAGACAGACAGAGAGAGAGAGACAGAGAGAGAGAGAGAGAGACGGAGAGAAAGAGAGAGAGAGAGAGAGACAGAGAGACAGAGAGAGAGAGACACAGAGAGTGAGACAGAGAGAGAGAGAGGAGAGAGAGAGAGAGAGAGAGAGACAGAGAGAGAGAGAGACAGAGAGAGAGAGAGAGACGGAGAGAAAGAGAGGAGAGAGAGACACAGAGAGTGAGACAGAGAGAGAGAGAGACACAGAGAGTGAGACAGAGAGAGAGAGAGAGAGACGGAGAGAAAGAGAAGAGAGAGAGAGACAGAGAGAAAGAGAGAGAGAGACAGACAGAGAGGGAGAGAGGAGAGAGAGAGAGACAGAGACAAGAGAGAGGAGAGAGAGAGAGAGACAGAGAGAAGAGAGAAAGAGAGGAGAGAGAGAGACAGAGAGAGAAAGAGAGAGAGAGAGAGAGACAGAGACAAGAGAGAAAGAGAGAGAGAGAGAGACAGAGAGAAGAGAGAAAGAGAGAGAGAGAGAGACAGAGACAAGAGAGAAAGAGAGGAGAGAGAGAGACAGAGACAAGAGAGAGAGAGAGAGACAGAGACAAGAGAGAAAGAGAGAGAGAGAGAGAGACAGAGACAAGAGAGAAAGAGAGGAGAGAGAGACAGAGACAAGAGAGAAAGAGAGGAGAGAGAGAGACAGAGACAAGAGAGAAAGAGAGGAGAGAGAGACAGAGACAAGAGAGAAAGAGAGGAGAGAGAGAGAGACAGAGACAAGAGAGAAAGAGAGGAGAGAGAGAGACAGAGAGAAGAGAGAAAGAGAGGAGAGAGAGAGACAGAGACAAGAGAGAAAGAGAGGAGAGAGAGACAGAGACAAGAGAGAATGAGAGGAGAGAGAGAGAGACAGAGACAAGAGAGAAAGAGAGGAGAGACAGAGACAAGAGAGAAAGAGAGGAGAGAGAGAGAGACAAGAGAGAAAGAGTGGAGAGAGAGAGAGAGAGACAAGAGAGAAAGAGAGAAGAGAGAGAGAGAGAGACAAGAGAGAAAGAGAGGAGAGAGAGATAGCTTTGGCAATGAAAAACATGTTTCCCATGCCAATAAAGCACCTTGAATTGAATTGAGAGAGAGAGAGAGAGAGAGAGAGAGAGAGAGAGAGAGAGGGGGGGCAGGATATCAGTAATAGAGTGATCAGATATCTTCAGGGGAGGAAGGGGGAGAAGGGAAGGTGGGTATGGGGAGGAGGAGGTAAAATGATCTCCCTCTGTGTCTCTGACCTTGTTCCCGCTCTCTAAAAACCAGAGTTACAACCTGATAGTTACAACCATGATCCTTCTCTCTCTCTCTCTCTCTCTCTCTCTGTCTCTCTCTCTCTCTCTCTCTCTCTCTCTCTTCTCTCTTGTCTCTGTCTCTCTCTCTCCTCTCTTTCTCTCTTGTCTCTGTCTCTCTCTCCTCATCTTTCTCTCTGCCTCTGTGCTCTCTGTCTCTCTCTCTCTCTCTCTCTCTCTCTGTGTCTCTCTCTCTCTCTCTGTCTCTCTCTCTCTCTCTATCTCTCTAATAGAGTCTCTCAGATATCTTCAGGGGAGGAAGGGGGAGAAGGGAAGGTGGGTATGGGGAGGAGGAGGTCTCTGATCTCCTCTGTGTCTCTGACCTTGTTCCCTCTCTCTAAAACTCAGAGTTCTCTCTCTCTGTCTACTCTCTCTCTCTGTCTCTCTGTCTCCTCTCTCTCTCTCTCTCTCTCTCTCTCTCTCTCTCTCTCTCTCTCTCTCTCTCTCTCTCTCTCTCTCTCTCTCTCTCTCTCTCTCTCTCTCTCTCTCTGTCTCTCTCTCTCTCTGTCTCTCTCTCTCTCTCTCTCTCTCTCTCTCTCTCTCTCTCTCTCTCTCTCTCTCTCTCTCTCTCTCTCTCTCTCTCTCTCTCTCTCTCTCTCTCTCTCTCTCTCTCTCTCTCTCTGTCTCTCTCTCTCTCTCTCTCTCTCTCTCTCTCTCTCTCTCTCTCTCTGTCTCTCTCTCTCTCTCTCTCTCTCTCCGTCTCTCTCTCTCTGTCTCTCTCTCTCTCTGTCTCTCTGTCTCTCTCTCTCTGTCTCTCTGTCTCTCTCTCTCTGTCTCTCTCTCTCTCTCTGTCTCTCTCTCTCTCTCTCTCTCTCTCTCTCTCTCTCTCTCTCTCTCTCTCTCTCTCTCTCTCTCTCTCTCTCTCTCTGTCTCTCTCTCTCTCTCCACCCCTTCCTCCTCTCAATTCATGTTAACATATGTTAACATTGCCAAAGCAAGTGAAGTAGATAATTAACAAAAGTGAAATAAACAAAAGATAATAATGGTAAACATTACACAGAAATTCCAAAAGAATAAAGACATTTTGTGTGTATTTACAACCATGTGTGTTCTTCACTGGTTGACCTTTTCTTGTGGTAACAGGTCACAAATCTTGCTGCTGTGATGGCACACTGTGGAATTTCACCCAGTAGATATGGGAGTTTATCAAAATTGGATTTGTTTTCTAATTCTTTGTGGATCTGTGTAATCTGAGGGAAATCAAAATGGTCTCTAAAATGGTCATACATTGGGCAGGAGGTTAGGAAGTGCAGCTCAGTTTCCACCTCATTTTGTGGGCAGTGAGCACATAGCCTGTCTTCTCTTGAGAGCCAGGTCTGCCTACGGCGGCCTTTCTCAATAGCAAGGCTATGTTCACTGAGTCTGTACATAGTCAAAGCTTTCCTTAATTTGGGTCAGTCACAGTGGTCAGGTATTCTGCCGCTGTGTACTCTCTGTTTAGGGCCATGTTTTCTCATGATTTGACTGGGTCTCTCTCTCTCTCTCTCTCTCTCTCTCTCTCTCTCTCTCTCTCTCTCTCTCCTCTCCTCTCCTCTCCTCTCCTCTCCTCTGCGTAATATCTCCAAGGGGAGAAAAGATAGATTACACCCTGTCTCAGCAAGTATTCACACATGGACCAGAAAGAGAACCTGAGATGAAACCTAGAACATGGACACACCAGAAAGAGAACCTGAGATGAAGCCTAGAACATGGACACACCAGAAAGAGAACCTGAGATGAAGCCTAGAACATGGACCAGAAAGAGAACCTGAGATGAAGCCTAGAACATGGACCAGAAAGAGAACCTGAGATGAAGCCTAGAACATGGACCAGAAAGAGAACCTGAGATGAAGCCTAGAACATGGACAAAGGAACTGATTCATTGTGGCATCTTCTGTGATTGGCTACGACACTTTAAGTGTTCCGCATCACTCCCCCTCAGCAGAGGGAACTAGTTCATAAACATACACACACATACATACACCCCCCCCAAACACACACACACATACAGTAGTGAGTCACTGAGTCACTTTGTAACCTGGACCATTACAGTAGTGAGTCACTGAGTCACTTTGTAACCTGGACCATTACAGTAGTGAGTCACTGAGTCACTTTGTAACCTGGACCATTACAGTAGTGAGTCACTGAGTCACTTTGTAACCTGGACCATTACAGTAGTGAGTCACTGAGTCACTTTGTAACCTGGGCCATTACAGTAGTGAGTCACTTTGTAACCTGGACCATTACAGTAGTGAGTCACTGAGTCACTTTGTAACCTGGACCATTACAGTAGTGAGTCACTTTGTAACCTGGACCATCACAGTAGTGAGTCACTGAGTCACTATATAACCTGGACCATTACAGTAGTGAGTCACTGAGTCACCATATAACCTGGACCATTACAGTAGTGAGTCACTGAGTCACCATATAACCTGGACCATTACAGTAGTGAGTCACTGAGTCACTATATAACCTGGACCATTACAGTAGTGAGTCACTTTGTAACCTGGACCATTACAGTAGTGAGTCACTGAGTCACTTTGTAACCTGGACCATTACAGTAGTGAGTCACATTGTAACCTGGACCATTACAGTAGTGAGTCACTGAGTCACTATATAACCTGGACCATTACAGTAGTGAGTCACTTTGTAACCTGGACCATTACAGTAGTGAGTCACTGAGTCACTTTGTAACCTGGACCATTACAGTAGTGAGTCACATTGTAACCTGGACCATTACAGTAGTGAGTCACTGAGTCACTATATAACCTGGACCATTACAGTAGTGAGTCACTTTGTAACCTGGACCATTACAGTAGTGAGTCACTGAGTCACTATATAACGTGGACCATTACAGTTGTGAATCACTTTGTAACCTGGACCATTACAGTAGTGAGTCACTGAGTCACTATATAACCTGGACCATTACAGTAGTGGGTCACTTTGTAACCTGGACCATTACAGTAGTGAGTCACATTGTAACCTGGACCATTACAGTAGTGAGTCACTGAGTCACTATATAACCTGGACCATTACAGTAGTGAGTCACTGAGTCACTATATAACCTGGACCATTACAGTAGTGAGTCACTGAGTCACTTTGTAACCTGGACCATTACAGTAGTGAGTCACTTTGTAACCTGGACCATTACAGTAGTGAGTCACTGAGTCACTTTGTAACCAGGACCATTACAGTAGTGAGTCACTTTGTAACCTAGACCATTACAGTAGTGAGTCACTGAGTCACTTTGTAACCTGGACCATTACAGTAGTGAGTCACTGAGTCACTATATAACCTGGACCATTACAGTAGTGAGTCACTGAGTCACTATATAACCTGGACCATTACAGTAGTGAGTCACTGAGTCACTATATAACCTGGACCATTACAGTAGTGAGTCACTGAGTCACTATATAACCTGGACCATTACAGTAGTGAGTCACTGAGTCACTATATAACCTGGACCATTACAGTAGTGAGTCACTGAGTCACTATATAACCTGGACCATTACAGTAGTGAGTCACTGAGTCACTATATAACCTGGACCATTACAGTAGTGAGTCACTGAGTCACTATATAACCTGGACCATTACAGTAGTGAGTCACTGAGTCACTATATAACCTGGACCATTACAGTAGTGAGTCACTGAGTCACTATATAACCTGGGCCATTACAGTAGTGAGTCACTGAGTCACTATGTAACCTGGACCATTACAGTAGTGAGTCACTGAGTCACTATATAACCTGGACCATTACAGTAGTGAGTCACTGAGTCACTATATAACCTGGACCATTACAGTAGTGAGTCACTGAGTCACCATTGTAACCAATGCTGGGTTAAAGAGTTGATCCATGGCAGGGAACAATCATTGTTCTGTCTTAACCAATGCTAGCCAGCCTCTAGGCTGTCTATTGGCACACAATGGAAATTTACCTATTAGCACGCTAAGCTACTAACAATGAAAATGTACCTATTAGCACGCTAAGCTAATAACAATGAAAATGTACCTATTAGCACGCTAAGCTAATAACAATGGAAATGTACCTATTAGCACGCTAAGCTAATAACAATGAAAATATACCTCTTTGCACGCTAAGCTAATAACATTAGAAATAGCCCTATCTAGAAGGAGGAGACAGTACAGGTGCATCAAAGCTTGGACAGAGAGACTGAAAAACAGTCTGTCTCAAGGCCAGCAGTCCTGTAAATAGTCACCACTAGCCAGCCTCCACCCAGTACCCTGCCCTGAACTAGAGTCACTGTTAACAGCCAGCCTCCGCCCAGTACCCTACCCTGAACTATAGTCTCTGTTACTAGCAAACTACCACCCAGTCAGTGCTGGGAGGTGTGTCTTTCACTTCTGCCAGCCAATCAGCAGTCAGTGCTGCTGGGAGGTGTGTCTTTCACCTCTGCTCGGCATTTAGTGTTATTGATCTTCAGTCTCTGCTGTTTTCTCAGCAGCAGCTACAAGCGGTGGTGTTGTCACCAAGACGGTCTGCCAAGTTATTCAAGGAAAGGTAGGAGGGCTTCACACCACTCTGTCACTTGATTATCTTACCTAGTTATTCAAGGAAAGGTAGGAGGACTTCACACCACTCTGTCACTTGATTATCTTACCTTGTTATTCAAGGAAAGGAAGGAGGGCTTCACACCACTCTGTCACTTGATTATCTTACCTAGTTATTCAAGGAAAGGAAGGAGGGCTTCACACCACTCTGTCACTTGATTATCTTACCTTGTTATTCAAGGAAAGGTAGGAGGGCTTCACACCACTCTTTCACTTGATTATCTTACCTTGTTATCCAAGGAAAGGTAGGAGGGCTTCACACCACTCTGTCACTTGATTATCTTACCTAGTTATTCAAGGAAAGGTAGGAGGACTTCACACCACTCTGTCACTTGATTATCTTACATAGTTATTCAAGGAAAGGTAGGAGGACTTCACACCACTCTGTCACTTGATTATCTTACCTTGTTATTCAAGGAAAGGAAGGAGGGCTTCACACCACTCTGTCACTTGATTATCTTACCTTGTTATTCAAGGAAAGGTAGGAGGGCTTCACACCACTCTTTCACTTGATTATCTTACCTTGTTATCCAAGGAAAGGTAGGAGGACTTCACACCACTCTGTCACTTGATTATCTTACCTTGTTATTCAAGGAAAGGTAGGAGGACTTCACACCACTCTGTCACTTGATTATCTTACCTTGTTATCCAAGGAAAGGTAGGAGGGCTTCACACCACTCTGTCACTTGATTATCTTACCTAGTTATTCAAGGAAAGGTAGGAGGACTTCACACCACTCTGTCACTTGAATATCTTACCTAGTTATTTCCAGATTCTCATTTCGCTCTTTTATAGCTTCGTCAACAATAAGTATGTTTTCTCTACCTGTGCGCTCCTCTCACTGTTTTACAGATGACCTCCGCTATGTTGGCCGCAACCCTTCTAATTTAGTGCACCCTGCGCCAAACAACCCAGTGGAACATCTGGTCTCTGGCAGCGCTTGGAACATCTGATCTGTGGTCAGAAAGGCTCAGTTCATCTCAGCCTAATGTTGCCCTCAACGAAACAGAGGTGTTGTTTCTCCTGGGGAAGGCCTGCTAGCTCCATGACCTCTATCCCGGTTGACTACTTAATTGTGTAGCCCCTCCCAGAGTGTAAAAGAACCTTTGTGTAATCCTGGACAACGTCCTTTCGTTCTCTGCAAACATCAAATCAGTGACTCGCTCCTACAGGTTTGAGCTCTACAGCATCCGTAGAGAACGACCCTACCTCACACAGGAAGTTGAGCAGGTCCTAATCCAGGCATTTGTCATTTCCTGTTTAGACTACTGCAACTTTCGGTTGCCTGAGTTCCCCTGCTTGTGCCGTCAAACTGATCCAGAACGCTGCAGCCCGCCTGGTTGTCAACCGTCCCCAAGTTCTCCCATGTCACCCCACTCCTCCACACAGTCCACTGGATTCCAGTCGAAGCTCACATCATCTTCAAGACCCCGTGGTGCTTACCTACAGAGCAGAAAGAGGAACTGCCCCTTCCTACCTTCAGGCTCAAACCTCTGGTCTCTAGGCCCTCCCACCTCTACGGGAGGGCAGATCCCAATCAGCCCAGGCCAAACTCTTCTCTGTCCTGGCATCCCAATCAGTGATAGAGACATACCCCAAGCGACTTACAGCTGTAATCGCAGCAAAAGGTGGCGCTACAAAGTATTAACTTAAGGGGGCTGAATAATTTTGCACGCCCAATTTTTCAGTCTTTGATTTGTTAAAAAAGTTTGAAATATCCAATAAATGTCGTTCCACTTCATGATTGTGTCCCACTTGTTGTTGATTCTTCACAAAAAAATACAGTTTTATATCTTTATGTTTGAAGCCTGAAATGTGGCAAAAGGTCGCAAAGTTCAAGGGGGCCGAATACTTTTGCAAGGCACTGTAAATACTCTGTAGTTGATTCGATTGTGATGTTTAGTTGTCCCACCCAGCTGTCTGAAGATGAATATACTAACTACTGCAATATGTGGTTGTCCCACCTAGCTATCTGAATATACTAACTACTGTGATATGTGGTTGTCTCATCTAGCTATCTGAATATACTAACGACTGTAATATGTGGTTGTCCCACCTAGCTATCTGAATATACAAACTACTGTGATATGTGGTTGTCTCACCTAGCTATCTGAATATGAATATACTAACTACTGTGATATGTGGTGGTCTCACCTAGCTATCTGAATATACTAACTACTGCAATATGTGGTTGTCTCACCTAGCTATCTGAATATGAATATACTAACTACTGTGATATGTGGTTGTCCCACCTAGCTTTCTGAATATACTAACTACTGTAATATGTGGTTGTCCCACCTAGCTATCTGAATATACTAACTACTGCAATATGTGGTTGTCCCACCTAGCTATCTGAATATGAATATACTAACTACTGTGATATGTGGTTGTCCCACCTAGCTATCTGAATATACTAACTACTGTGATATGTGGTTGTCTCACCTAGCTATCTGAATATGAATATACTAACTACTGTGATATGTGGTTGTCTCACCTAGCTATCTGAATATACTAACTACTGTGATATGTGCTAGTCTAGCTATCTGTATATACTAACTACTGTGATATGTGGTTGTCCCACCTAGCTATCTGAATATACTAACTACTGTGATATGTGCTAGTCTAGCTATCTGTATATACTAACTACTGTGATATGTGGTTGTCCCACCTAGCTATCTGAATACACTAACTCCTGAGATATGAGGTTGTCTCATCTAGCTATATCTGGACTCCATTATCTCCTTCAGTACCTCCCCTTTATCTGGACTCCATTACCTCCCCTATACCTGGACTCCATTTTCCCCCCTATATCTGGACTCCATTACCTCCCCATACCTGGACTCCATTACCTCCCCTATACCTGGAATCCATTACCTACACTATATCTGGACTCCATTATCTCATTCAATACTTCCCCTATATCTGACTCCATTACCCCACTCATTACCTCCGCTATACCTGGAATCCATTACCTCCCTATATATGGACTCCACTACCTCCCATATACCTGGAATCCATTACCTCCCTATATCTGGACTCCATTACCTCCCCTATATCTGACTCCATTTCCCCCTATATCTGGACTCCATTACCTCCCCTATACCTGGAATCCATTACCTCCCCTATATCTGACTCCATTATCTCCTTCAGTACCTCCCCTATACCTGACTCCATTGCCTCCCTCATTACCTCCCCTATATCTGACTCCATTACCTTCTCTATACCTGGACTCCATTACCTCCCCTATATCTGGACTCCATTACCCTCATTACCTCCCCTATATCTGACTCCATTACCCTCCTCATTACCTCCCTATATCTGACTCCATTACCTCCCCTATATATGGACTCCATTACCCTCCTCATTACCTCCCTATATCTGGACTCCATTACCCCCTATATCTGGACTCCATTACCCTCCTCATTACCTCCCCTATATCTGACTCCATTACCCCCTATATCTGACTCCATTACCCTCCTCATTACCTCCCTATATCTGGACTCCATGACCTCCCCTATATCTGGACTACATTACCTCCCCTACATCTGGACTCCATTACCCTCCTCATTACCTCCCCTATATCTGGACTCCATTAACCTCCTCATTACCTCCCCAATATCTGGTACTCCATTAGAATCCCAGAATATACATTACACACACACCTCTGAACTGGGACAATTTTGAACAGCCGGAAATGCTACAGAACATAACGCTGGGAAGAAATGTAAAAGAGATCTGTCTGTGTGTCTGTTTGTCTGTGTGTCTGTTTGTCTGTGTGTCTGTGTGCACGCAGTGCCCCCGTAGGCCCCTAAGTGGTGAGTATTTATAGTGTGTCTGGGGGGAAACCAGGGTTATCAGAGAACCTGCTAATGGACCGCTGGACAGGAAACATTCACAACCATGTACCTAGACAGACACACACACACACACACACACACACATACATATATATATATATATATATATATATATATATAACATTCAAAAGTTTGGGGTCACTTAGAAATATCCCTGTTTTTCAAAGAAAAGCAAAAAAAAATGTCCATTAAAATGACATCAAATTGATCAGAAATACAGTGTAGACATTGTTAATGTTGTAAATGACTATTGTGGCTGGAAACAGCTGATTTTTAATGGAATATCTACATAGGAGTACAGAGGCCCATTATCAGCAACCATCACTCCTGTGTTCCAATGGCACGTTGTGTTAGCTAATCCAAGTTTATCATTTTAAAAGTCTAATTGATCATTAGGAAACCATTTTGCAATTATGTTAGCACAGATGAAAACTGTTCTGGTTAAGTAGTAACACAACCTGGTGTTGGTAGTAACCTGGTGTATACCGGGTTATAGATGGTAGTAACCATATAGATGGTAGTAACCTGGTGTAAACCAGGAGATAGATGGTAGTAACCAGGTTATAGATGGTAGTAACCTGGTGTAAACCAGGAGATAGATGGTAGTAACCAGGTTATAGATGGTAGTAACCAGATAGATGGTAGTAACCTGGTGTAATCCAGGAGATAGATGGTAGTAACCTGATAGATGGTAGTAACCAGATAGATGGTAGTAACCTGGTGTAAACCAGGAGATAGATGGTAGTAACCTGGTGTAAACCAGGAGATAGATGGTAGTAACCTGGTGTAAACCAGGAGATAGATGGTAGTAACCTGGTGATAGATGGTAGTAACCTGGTGTAAACCAGGTGATAGATGGTAGTAACCTGGTGTAAACCAGGTGATAGATGGTAGTAACCAGGTGATAGATGGTAGTAACCATATAGATGGTAGTAACCAGATAGATGGTAGTAACCTGGTGTAAACCAGGAGATAGATGGTAGTAACCAGGTGATAGATGGTAGTAACCAGGTGATAGATGGTAGTAACCATATAGATGGTAGTAACCTGGTGTAAACCAGGAGATAGATGGTAGTAACCTGGAGATAGATGGTTGTAACCTGTTGTAAACCAGGAGATAGATGGTAGTAACCAGGTGTAAACCAGGAGATAGATGGTAGTAACCTGGTGATAGATGGTAGTAACCTGGTGTAAACCAGGAGATAGATGGTAGTAACCTGGTGTAAACCAGGAGATAGATGGTAGTAACCTGGTGTAAACCAGGAGATAGATGGTAGTAACCAGGTGTAAACCAGGAGATAGATGGTAGTAACCTGGTGTAAACCAGGAGATAGATGGTAGTAACCTGGTGTAAACCAGGAGATAGATGGTAGTAACCTGGTGATAGATGGTGGTAACCAGGTGTAAACCAGGAGATAGATGGTAGTAACCAGGAGATAGATGGTAGTAACCTGGTGTAAACCAGGAGATAGATGGTAGTAACCAGGTGATAGATGGTAGTAACCTGGTGATAGATGGTAGTAACCATATAGATGGTAGTAACCTGGTGTAAACCAGGAGATAGATGGTAGTAACCTGGTGTAAACCAGGAGATAGATGGTAGTAACCTGGTGTAAACCAGGAGATAGATGGTAGTAACCTGGTGATAGATGGTAGTAACCTGGTGTAAACCAGGAGATAGATGGTAGTAACCTGGTGTAAACCAGGAGATAGATGGTAGTAACCAGGTGTAAACCAGGAGATAGATGGTAGTAACCTGGTGTAAACCAGGAGATAGATGGTAGTAACCTGGTGATAGATGGTAGTAACCTGGTGTAAACCAGGTGATAGATGGTAGTAACCTGGTGTAAACCAGGAGATAGATGGTAGTAACCTGGTGTAAACCAGGAGATAGATGGTAGTAACCTGGTGATAGATGGTAGTAACCTGGTGTAAACCAGGAGATAGATGGTAGTAACCAGGTGATAGATGGTAGTAACCAGGTGATAGATGGTAGTAACCTGGTGATAGATGGTAGTAACCTGGTGTAAACCAGGAGATAGATGGTAGTAACCTGGTGTAAACCAGGAGATAGATGGTTGTAACCTGGTGTAAACCAGGTGATAGATGGTAGTAACCAGATAGATGGTAGTAACCTGGTGTAAACCAGGTGATAGATGGTAGTAACCAGATAGATGGTAGTAACCAGGTGTAAACCAGGTGATAGATGGTAGTAACCTGGTGTAAACCAGGTGATAGATGGTAGTAACCTGGTGTAAACCAGGTGATAGATGGTAGTAACCTGGTGTAAACCAGGAGATAGATGGTAGTAACCTGGTGTATACCAGGAGATAGATGGTAGTAACCAGGTGTAAACCAGGAGATAGATGGTAGTAACCTGGTGATAGATGGTAGTAACCTGGTGTAAACCAGGAGATAGATGGTTGTAACCAGGAGATAGATGGTAGTAACCTGGTGTAAACCAGGTGATAGATGGTAGTAACCAGATAGATGGTAGTAACCTGGTGTAAACCAGGAGATAGATGGTAGTAACCAGGAGATAGATGGTAGTAACCTGGTGTAAACCAGGTGATAGATGGTAGTAACCATATAGATGGTAGTAACCTGGTGATAGATGGTAGTAACCTGGTGATAGATGGTAGTAACCTGGTGTAAACCAGGTGATAGATGGTAGTAACCAGATAGATGGTAGTAACCAGGTGTAAACCAGGTGATAGATGGTAGTAACCTGGTGTAAACCAGGTGATAGATGGTAGTAACCTGGTGTAAACCAGGTGATAGATGGTAGTAACCTGGTGTAAACCAGGAGATAGATGGTAGTAACCTGGTGTATACCAGGAGATAGATGGTAGTAACCAGGTGTAAACCAGGAGATAGATGGTAGTAACCTGGTGATAGATGGTAGTAACCTGGTGATAGATGGTAGTAACCTGGTGATAGATGGTAGTAACCATATAGATGGTAGTAACCTGGTGATAGATGGTAGTAACCAGGTGATAGATGGTAGTAACCAGGTGATAGATGGTAGTAACCTGGAGATAGATGGTAGTAACCTGGTGATAGATGGTAGTAACCTGGTGATAGATGGTAGTAACCTGGTGATAGATGGTAGTAACCTGGTGATAGATGGTAGTAACCTGGTGATAGATGGTAGTAACCTGGTGTAAACCAGGTGATATATGGTAGTAACCAGATAGATGGTAGTAACCTGGTGTAAACCAGGAGATAGATGGTAGTAACCTGGTGTAAACCAGGAGATAGATGGTAGTAACCTGGTGATAGATGGTAGTTACCAGATAGATGGTTGTAACCTGGTGATAGATGGTTGTAACCTGGTGTAAACTAGGTTATAGATGGTAGTAATCAGGTGATAGATGGTAGTAATCTGGTGTAAACCAGGTGATAGATGGTAGTAACCAGATAGATGGTAGTAACCTGGTGTAAACTAGGTTATAGATGGTAGTAACCAGGTGATAGATGGTAGTAACCAGATAGATGGTTGTAACCTGGTGTAAACCAGGAGATAGATGGTTGTAACCTGGTGTAAACCAGGAGATAGATGGTAGTAACCTGGTGTAAACCAGGAGATAGATGGTAGTAACCTGGTGATAGATGGTAGTAACCAGGTGATAGATGGTAGTAACCAGGTGATAGATGGTAGTAACCAGGTGATAGATGGTAGTAACCTGGTGATAGATGGTAGTAACCAGGTGATAGATGGTAGTAACCTGGTGATAGATGGTAGTAACCAGGTGATAGATGGTAGTAACCAGGTGATAGATGGTAGTAACCAGGTGATAGATGGTAGTAACCAGGTGATAGATGGTAGTAACCAGGTGATAGATGGTAGTAACCTGGTGATAGATGGTAGTAACCTGGTGATAGATGGTAGTAACCAGGTGATAGATGGTAGTAACTTGGTGATAGATGGTAGTAACTTGGTGATAGATGGTAGTAACCAGGTGATAGATGGTAGTAACCAGGTGATAGATGGTAGTAACCAGGTGATAGATGGTAGTAACCTGGTGATAGATGGTAGTAACCAGGTGATAGATGGTAGTAACCTGGTGTAAACAAGGTTATAGATGGTAGTAACCAGGTGTAGACCAGGTGATAGATGGTAGTAACCTGGTGATAGATGGTAGTAACCTGGTGATAGATGGTAGTAACCAGGTGATAGATGGTAGTAACCAGGTGTAAACCAGGTTATAGATGGTAGTAACCAGGTGATAGATGGTAGTAACCAGGTGTAGACCAGGTGATAGATGGTAGTAACCTGGTGATAGATGGTAGTAACCTGGTGTAAACCAGGTGATAGATGGTAGTAACCAGGTGATAGATGGTAGTAACCTGGTGATAGATGGTAGTAACCAGGTTATAGATGGTAGTAACCTGGTGATAGATGGTAGTAACCTGGTGATAGATGGTAGTAACCTGGTGTAAACCAGGTGATAGATGGTAGTAACCAGGTGTAAACCAGGTGATAGATGGTAGTAACCAGGTGATAGATGGTAGTAACCAGGTGATAGATGTTAGTAACCTGGTGTAAACCAGGTGATAGATGGTAGTAACCAGGTGATAGATGGTAGTAACCAGGTGATAGATGGTAGTAACCTGGTGATAGATGGTAGTAACCAGGTGATAGATGGTAGTAACCAGGTGATAGATGGTAGTAACCAGGTGATAGATGGTAGTAACCTGGTGATAGATGGTAGTAACCAGGTGATAGATGGTAGTAACCAGGTGATAGATGGTAGTAACCAGGTGATAGATGGTAGTAACCTGGTGATAGATGGTAGTAACCTGGTGATAGATGGTAGTAACCAGATAGATGGTAGTAACCAGGAGATAGATGGTAGTAACCAGGTGATAGATGGTAGTAACCAGATAGATGGTAGTAACCAGGTGATAGATGGTAGTAACCAGATAGATGGTAGTAACCTGGTGTAAACCAGGAGATAGATGGTAGTAACCTGGTGTAAACCAGGAGATAGATGGTAGTAACCTGGTGTAAACCAGGAGATAGATGGTAGTAACCTGGTGTAAACCAGGTGATAGATGCTAGTAACCTGGTGTAAACCAGGTGATAGATGCTAGTAACCTGGTGATAGATGGTAGTAACCAGGTGATAGATGGTAGTAACCAGATAGATGGTAGTAACCTGGTGTAAACCAGGAGATAGATGGTAGTAACCTGGTGATAGATGGTAGTAACCTGGTGTAAACCAGGTGATAGATGGTAGTAACCAGATAGATGGTAGTAACCTGGTGTAAACCAGGAGATAGATGGTAGTAACCTGGTGTAAACCAGGTGATAGATGCTAGTAACCTGGTGTAAACCAGGTGATAGATGCTAGTAACCAGGTGTAAACCAGGTGATAGATGGTAGTAACCTGGTGTAAACCAGGAGATAGATGGTAGTAACCAGATAGATGGTAGTAACCTGGTGTAAACCAGGAGATAGATGGTAGTAACCTGGTGTAAACCAGGAGATAGATGGTAGTAACCTGGTGTAAACCAGGAGATAGATGGTAGTAACCTGGTGTAAACCAGGAGATAGATGGTAGTAACCTGGTGTAAACCAGGAAATAGATGCTAGTAACCTGGTGTAAACCAGGAGATAGATGGTAGTAACCTGGTGATAGATGGTAGTAACCTGGTGTAAACCAGGTGATAGATGGTAGTAACCAGGTGATAGATGGTAGTAACCAGGAGATAGATGGTAGTAACCAGGTGATAGATGGTAGTAACCAGGTGATAGATGGTAGTAACCAGGTGATAGATGGTAGTAACCAGGAGATAGATGGTAGTAACCAGGTGATAGATGGTAGTAACCAGGAGATAGATGGTAGTAACCTGGTGATAGATGGTAGTAACCTGGTGTAAACCAGGAGATAGATGGTAGTAACCTGGTGTAAAACAGGAGATAGATGGTAGTAACCTGGTGTAAACCAGGTGATAGATGGTAGTAACCTGGTGTAGACCAGGTGATAGATGGTAGTAACCAGGAGATAGATGGTAGTAACCTGGTGTAAACCAGGAGATAGATGGTAGTAACCTGGTGTAAACCAGGAGATAGATGGTAGTAACCTGGTGTAAACCAGGTGATAGATGGTAGTAACCTGGTGTAAACCAGGAGATAGATGGTAGTAACCTGGTGTAAACCAGGTGATAGATGGTAGTAACCTGGTGTAGACCAGGTGATAGATGGTAGTAACCAGGAGATAGATGGTAGTAACCTGGTGTAAACCAGGAGATAGATGGTAGTAACCTGGTGTAAACCAGGAGATAGATGGTAGTAACCTGGTGTAGACCAGGTGATAGATGGTAGTAACCAGTAGATAGATGGTAGTAACCTGGTGTAAACCAGGAGATAGATGGTAGTAACCTGGTGTAAACCAGGAGATAGATGGTAGTAACCTGGTGTAAACCAGGTGATAGATGGTAGTAACCTGGTGTAAACCAGGAGATAGATGGTAGTAACCTGGTGTAAACCAGGAGATAGATGGTAGTAACCTGGTGTAAACCAGGAGATAGATGGTAGTAACCTGGTGTAAACCAGGTGATAGATGGTAGTAACCAGGTGATAGATGGTAGTAACCTGGTGTAAACCAGGAGATAGATGGTAGTAACCAGGTGTAAACCAGGAAATAGATGGTAGTAACCTGGTGTAAACCAGCTGATTGATGGTAGTAACCTGGTGATAGATGGTAGTAACCTGATAGATGGTAGTAACCAGGTGATAGATGGTAGTAACCTGGTGTAAACCAGGTGATAGATGGTAGTAACCTGGTGTAAACCAGGTGATAGATGGTAGTAACCTGGTGTAAACCAGGTGATAGATGGTAGTAACCTGGTGTAAACCAGGAGATAGATGGTAGTAACCAGATAGATGGTAGTAACCTGGTGTAAACCAGGAGATAGATGGTAGTAACCTGGTGTAAACCAGGAGATAGATGGTAGTAACCTGGTGTAAACCAGGAGATAGATGGTAGTAACCTGGTGTAAACCAGGAGATAGATGGTAGTAACCTGGTGTAAACCAGGAGATAGATGGTAGTAACCTGGTGTAAACCAGGAAATACATGCTAGTAACCTGGTGTAAACCAGGAGATAGATGGTAGTAACCTGGTGATAGATGGTAGTAACCTGGTGTAAACCAGGTGATAGATGGTAGTAACCAGGTGATAGATGGTAGTAACCAGGTGATAGATGGTAGTAACCAGGTGATAGATGGTAGTAACCAGGAGATAGATGGTAGTAACCAGGTGATAGATGGTAGTAACCAGGAGATAGATGGTAGTAACCAGGTGATAGATGGTAGTAACCAGGAGATAGATGGTAGTAACCAGGTGATAGATGGTAGTAACCAGGTGATAGATGGTAGTAACCAGGTGATAGATGGTAGTAACCAGGAGATAGATGGTAGTAACCAGGTGATAGATGGTAGTAACCAGGAGATAGATGGTAGTAACCTGGTGATAGATGGTAGAAACCTGGTGTAAACCAGGAGATAGATGGTAGTAACCTGGTGTAAACCAGGAGATAGATGGTAGTAACCTGGTGTAAACCAGGTGATAGATGGTAGTAACCAGGAGATAGATGGTAGTAACCTGGTGTAAACCAGGAGATAGATGGTAGTAACCTGGTGTAAACCAGGAGATAGATGGTAGTAACCTGGTGTAGACCAGGTGATAGATGGTAGTAACCAGGAGATAGATGGTAGTAACCTGGTGTAAACCAGGAGATAGATGGTAGTAACCTGGTGTAAACCAGGAGATAGATGGTAGTAACCTGGTGTAGACCAGGTGATAGATGGTAGTAACCAGGAGATAGATGGTAGTAACCTGGTGTAAACCAGGAGATAGATTTGTGTGGTAATGCATTGAGAAACAAAGTAGTGGCAGGTAGACAAGTGTAGAGAGGGAACTTATTTTACGAGGTCGGAGGAGAGAGAGACGGAGAGAGGGAGATGAACGGTGAGAGAGGTGGAAGGAGTGAGAGACGGAGAGAGGGAGATGAACGGTGAGAGAGGTGGAAGGAGAGAGAGACGGAGAGAGGGAGATGAACGGTGAGAGAGGTGGAAGGAGTGAGAGACGGAGAGAGAGGGAGATGAAGTGAGAGAGGTGGAAGGAGTGAGAGACGGAGAGAGAGAGATGAACGGTGAGAGAGGTGGAAGGAGTGAGAGACGGAGAGAGAGGGAGATGAACGGTGAGAGAGGTGGAAGGAGAGAGAGACGGAGAGAGAGGGAGATGAACGGTGAGAGAGGTGGAAGGAGTGAGAGACGGAGAGAGAGGGAGATGAACGGTGAGAGAGGTGGAAGGAGTGAGAGAGCGATGGAGGAAGAGAGAGAATGGGAGATTGATGGGGGGGGTGGGAGATACAAATTGGGAGAGATTGAGGGTGGGAGAGAGAGAGAGCCTGAGAGAGAGAGGGGGAGAGATTGGGAGAGAAAGGGGGAGAGATTGGGAGAGAAAGAGAGGGGAGGCCCTTGCTTACTCTGTGAACCACTAATACAAAACTCTCACAGCTGACAGGATGTCGATTTGGACGGGAGATGGTAGTAACCTGGTGTAATCCAGGAGATAGATGGTAGTAACTTACTACCATCTATCACCTGGTTACTACCATCTATCACCTGGTTTACACCTGGTTACTACCATCTATCACCTGGTTACTACCATCTATCACCTGGTTTACACCTGGTTACTACCATCTATCACCTGGTTACTACCATCACACACCTCACCAGGCCAACTGCACCTGTACTCCATAAATCAGCCTGTAAATTATTGATGGTGGGACATCAATATTTCTGTCCTGCCTGTAAGCTTACACACACACACACACACACACACACACACACACACACACACACACACACACACACACACACACACACACACACACACACACACACACACACACACACACACACACACACACACACACACAATAAACAGTCTTGTTCATAAGAGGCTTAGAGAGATTTAGAAGTGTGTTGATGTGTGTGTATTTACATGAGACTGCCCTCCCCCCCAGAGATTTAGACATTACACATTTGAGTCATTTGGCAGACATTTTTATCCAGGGAGACTTGTAGTCAACATAGCTAGTTCAGACAACCCCATTATCACAGTCCAGGTCAGTATTTATCCTCAATAAAGTAGGATCCTCTCCTCTCCCCTTTCCTCTCTCCACCTCTCTCCCTTTTCCTCTCCTCTCCTCCCCCCTTTCCTCTCTCCTCTCCTCTCCCTTTTCATGTCCTCTCCTCTCCTCTCCTGCTGCCCCCTCTCGTTGACTAGCTCAGTGCTGCCCCCTCTCGTTGGCTAGCTCAGTGCTGCCCCCTCTCGTTGACTAACTCTAGTTGAAGGCTGACTGGGGTACTGCAGGCTAGCTCAGTGCTGCCCCCTCTCGTTGACTAGCTCAGTGCTGCCCCCTCTCGTTGACTAGCTCACTGCTGCCCCCCCTCTCGTTGACTAGCTCAGTGCTGCCCCCTCTCGTTGACTAGCTCAGTGCTGCCCCTCTCGTTGACTAGCTCAGTGCTGCCCCCTCTCGTTGACTAGCTCAGTGCTGCCCCCTCTCCTTGATTAACTCTAGTTGAAGGCTGATTGGGGTATTGCAGACTAGCTCAGTGCTGCCCCTCTCGTTGACTAGCTCAGTGCTGCCCCCTCTCGTTGATTAACTCTAGTTGAAGGCTTACCGGTGTACTGCAGGCTAGCTCAGTGCTGCCCCCTCTCGTTGATTAACTCTAGTTGAAGGCTGACTGGGGTACTGCAGGCTAGCTCAGTGCTGCCCCCTCTCGTTGATTAACTCTAGTTGAAGGCTGACCGGGGTTCTGCAGACTAGCTCAGTGCTGCCCCCCCCCTCTCGTTGACTAGCTCAGTGCTGCCCCCTCTCGTTGACTAGCTCAGTGCTGCCCCCTCTCATTGATTAACTCTAGTTGAAGGCTGACCGGGGTACTGCAGGCTAGCTCAGTGCTGCCCCCTCTCGTTGACTAGCTCAGTGCTGCCCCCTCTCGTTGACTAGCTCAGTGCTGCCCCCTCTCGTTGACTAGCTCAGTGCTGCCCCCTCTCGTTGACTAGCTCAGTGCTGCCCCCTCTCGTTGACTAGCTCAGTGCTGCCCCCTCTCGTTGATTAACTCTAGTTGAAGGCTGATTGGGATATTGCAGACTAGCTCAGTGCTGCCCCCCTCTCGTTGACTAGCTCAGTGCTGCCCCCTCTCGTTGATTAACTCTAGTTGAAGGCTTACCGGTGTACTGCAGGCTAGCTCAGTGCTGCCCCCTCTCGTTGATTAACTCTAGTTGAAGGCTGACTGGTGTACTGCAGGCTAGCTCAGTGCTGCCCCCTCTCGTTGATTAACTCTAGTTGAAGGCTGACTGGGGTACTGCAGGCTAGCTCAGTGCTGCCCCCTCTCGTTGATTAACTCTAGTTGAAGGCTGACTGGGGTACTGCAGGCTAGCTCAGTGCTGCCCCCTCTCGTTGATTAACTCTAGTTGAAGGCTGACTGGGGTACTGCAGGCTAGCTCAGTGCTGCCCCCTCTCGTTGATTAACTCTAGTTGAAGGCTGACCGGGGTACTGCAGGCTAGCTCAGTGCTGCCCCCTCTCATTGACTAGCTCAGTGCTGCCCCCTCTCGTTGACTAGCTCAGTGCTGCCCCCTCTCATTGATTAACTCTAGTTGAAGGCTGACCGGGGTACTGCAGGCTAGCTCAGTGCTGCCCCCTCTCGTTGACTAGCTCAGTGCTGCCCCCTCTCGTTGACTAGCTCAGTGCTGCCCCCTCTCGTTGACTAGCTCAGTGCTGCCCCCTCTCGTTGACTAGCTCAGTGCTGCCCCTCTCGTTGACTAGCTCAGTGCTGCCCCCTCTCGTTGATTAACTCTAGTTGAAGGCTGATTGGGGTATTGCAGACTAGCTCAGTGCTGCCCCTCTCGTTGACTAGCTCAGTGCTGCCCCCTCTCGTTGATTAACTCTAGTTGAAGGCTTACCGGTGTATTGCAGGCTAGCTCAGTGCTGCCCCCTCTCGTTGATTAACTCTAGTTGAAGGCTGACTGGGGTACTGCAGGCTAGCTCAGTGCTGCCCCCTCTCGTTGATTAACTCTAGTTGAAGGCTGACTGGGGTACTGCAGGCTAGCTCAGTGCTGCCCCCTCTCGTTGATTAACTCTAGTTGAAGGCTGACTGTGGTACTGCAGGCTAGCTCAGTGCTGCCCCCTCTCGTTGATTAACTCTAGTTGAAGGCTGACTGGGGTACTGCAGCATGCCATTACAACTCCTTCTGTGTGCATTTTAAAAGGTAATCGGTGCAAAGACATACATGTGGTGTATTAGAAGTAATTATTGGTGTCATGATTGTCTTCAAAAAATATATATTTACACCAACCTTGACCAGGAAAACTATCCTTTTCCAATCTGTTTTCCTGTCTGCAGAACTGCAGTCAGCCTTGAACCTACGTGTCTTCAATGAGGGGGGGGGGGCAGTCGTTATCCCCTGGGTGGAGTCTTGAACCTACGTGTCTTCAATGAGGGGGGCAGTCGTTATCCCCTGGGTGGAGTCTTGAACCTACGTGTCTTCAATGAGGGGGGAGTCGTTATCCCCTGGGTGGAGTCTTGAACCTACGTGTCTTCAATGAGGGGGGCAGTCGTTATCCCCTGGGTGGAGCCTTGAACCTACGTGTCTTCAATGAGGGGGGCAGTCGTTATCCCCTGGGTGGAGTCTTGAACCTACGTGTCTGCAATGAGAGGGGGGTGCAGTCGTTATCCCCTGGGTGGAGTCTTGAACCTACGTGTCTTCAATGAGGGGGGTGAGTCGTTATCCCCTGGGTGGAGTCTTGAACCTACGTGTCTTCAATGAGGGGGGGGCAGTCGTTATCCCTGGGTGGAGCCTTGAACCTACGTGTCTTCAATGAGGGGGGCAGTCGTTATCCCCTGGGTGGAGTCTTGAACCTACTTGTCTGCAATGAGAGGGGGTGCAGTCGTTATCCCCTGGGTGGAGCTGAATAATACACTACCCCCATCAAAACATCTAGCTCTTTGCTCCAAGATGGTTTCCCCATGTCAGACTGAGCCACGCTGACTCTCAGCTGCATCTCAGCAGTGGGCTGTATGAATGATGACAGCAGCAACTGGCTCCCGCTCCAATCTAATCAGATGTGAGGCCACAGCGCCCCAATGCAGACAGACAGAGACACACTTTAAAACTGACACTGACAGACCCTGTACTGAAATCAGTCATCAACAGTCGTAATCTATAGTAACAGATCCTGTACTGAAATCAGTCATCAACAGTAGTAATCTATAGTAACAGACCCTGTGCTGAAATCAATCATCAACAGTAGTAATATATTGTAACAGACCCTGTGCTGAAATCAGTCATCAACAGTAGTAATCTATAGTAACAGATCCTGTACTGAAATCAGTCATCAACAGTAGTAATATATAGTAACAGATCCTCTACTAATTCTAGTTGTGTCTATCTAGTTATCACCAAGGGGTTTCTACTAATTCTAGTTGTCTATCTAGTTATCACCAAGGGGTTTCTACTAATTCTAGGTGTGTCTATCTAGTTATCACCAAGGGGTTTCTACTAATTCTAGTTGTATCTTAGTTGTGTCTATCTAGTTATCACCAAGGGGTTTCTACTAATTCTAGTTGTATCTTAGTTGTGTCTATCTAGTTATCACCAAGGGGTTTCTGCTAATTCTAGTTGTCTATCTAGTTATCACCAAGGGGTTTCTACTAATTCTAGTTGTGTCTATCTAGTTATCACCAAGGGGTTTCTACTAATTCTAGTTGTGTCTATCTAGTTATCACCAAAGGGTTTCTACTAATTCTAGTTGTGTCTATCTAGTTATCACCAAGGGGTTTCTACTAATTCTAGTTGTGTCTATCTAGTTATCACCAAGGGGTTTCTACTAATTCTAGTTGTGTCTATCTAGTTATCACCAAAGGGTTTCTACTAATTCTAGTTGTGTCTTAGTTGTGTCTATCTAGTTATCACCAAGGGGTTTCTACTAATTCTAGTTGTCTATCTAGTTATCACCAAGGGGTTTCTACTAATTCTAGTTGTGTCTATCTAGTTATCACCAAGGGGTTTCTACTAATTCTAGTTGTGTCTATCTAGTTATCACCAAGGGGTTTCTACTAATTCTAGTTGTGTCTATCTAGTTATCACCAAGGGGTTTCTACTAATTCTAGTTGTGTCTATCTAGTTATCACCAAGGGGTTTCTACTAATTCTAGTTGTGTCTATCTAGCCATCACCAAGGGGTTTCTACTAATTCTAGTTGTGTCTATCTAGTTATCACCAAGGGGTTTCTACTAATTCTAGGTGTGTCTATCTAGTTATCACCAAGGGGTTTCTACTAATTCTAGTTGTGTCTATCTAGTTATCACCAAGGGGTTTCTACTAATTCTAGTTGTGTCTATCTAGTTATCACCAAGGGGTTTCTACTAATTCTAGTTGTGTCTATCTAGTTATCACCAAGGGGTTTCTACTAATTCTAGTGTGTCTATCTAGTTATCACCAAGGGGTTTCTACTAATTCTAGTTGTGTCTATCTAGTTATCACCAAGGGGTTTCTACTAATTCTAGTTGTGTCTATCTAGCCATCACCAAGGGGTTTCTATTAATTCTAGTTGTGTCTATCTAGTTATCACCAAGGGGTTTCTACTAATTCTAGTTGTGTCTATCTAGTTATCACCAAAGGGTTTCTACTAATTCTAGTTGTGTCTTAGTTGTGTCTATCTAGTTATCACCAAGGGGTTTCTACTAATTCTAGTTGTCTATCTAGTTATCACCAAGGGGTTTCTACTAATTCTAGTTGTGTCTATCTAGTTATCACCAAGGGGTTTCTACTAATTCTAGTTGTGTCTATCTAGTTATCACCAAGGGGTTTCTACTAATTCTAGTTGTGTCTATCTAGTTATCACCAAGGGGTTTCTACTAATTCTAGTTGTGTCTATCTAGTTATCACCAAGGGGTTTCTACTAATTCTAGTTGTGTCTATCTAGTTATCACCAAGGGGTTTCTACTAATTCTAGTTGTGTCTATCTAGTTATCACCAAGGGGTTTCTACTAATTCTACTGTCTATCTAGTTATCACCAAGGTGTTTCTACTAATCTAGTTAGTTATCACCAAGGGGTTTCTACTAATTCTAGTTGTGTCTATCTAGTTATCACCAAGGGGTTTCTACTAATTCTAGTTGTGTCTATCTAGTTATCACCAAGGGGTTTCTACTAATTCTAGTTGTGTCTATCTAGTTATCACCAAGGGGTTTCTACTAATTCTAGTTGTGTCTATCTAGTTATCACCAAGGGGTTTCTACTAATTCTAGTTGTGTCTATCTAGTTATCACCAAGGGGTTTCTACTAATTCTAGTTGTGTCTATCTAGTTATCACCAAGGGGTTTCTACTAATTCTAGTTGTGTCTATCTAGTTATCACCAAGGGGTTTCTACTAATTCTAGTTGTGTCTATCTAGTTATCACCAAGGGGTTTCTGCTAATTCTAGTTGTGTCTATCTAGTTATCACCAAGGGGTTTCTATTAATTCTAGTTGTGTCTATCTAGTTATCACCAAGGGGTTTCTACTAATTCTAGTTGTGTCTATCTAGTTATCACCAAAGGGTTTCTACTAATTCTAGTTGTGTCTTAAGTTGTGTCTATCTAGTTATCACCAAGGGGTTTCTACTAATTCTAGTTGTCTATCTAGTTATCACCAAGGGGTTTCTACTAATTCTAGTTGTGTCTATCTAGTTATCACCAAGGGGTTTCTACTAATTCTAGTTGTGTCTATCTAGTTATCACCAAGGGGTTTCTGCTAATTCTAGTTGTCTATCTAGTTATCACCAAGGGGTTTCTGCTAATTCTAGTTGTGTCTATCTAGTTATCACCAAGGGGTTTCTACTAATTCTAGTTTCGTCTATCTAGTTATCACCAAGGGGTTTCTACTAATTCTAGTTGTGTCTATCTAGTTATCACCAAGGGGTTTCTACTAATTCTAGTTGTCTATCTAGTTATCACCAAGGGGTTTCTACTAATTCTAGTTGTGTCTATCTAGTTATCACCAAGGGGTTTCTACTAATTCTAGTTGTGTCTTAGTTGTGTCTATCTAGTTATCACCAAGGGGTTTCTACTAATTCTAGTTGTGTCTATCTAGTTATCACCAAGGGGTTTCTACTAATTCTAGTTGTGTCTATCTAGTTATCACCAAGGGGTTTCTACTAATTCTAGTTGTGTCTATCTAGTTATCACCAAGGGGTTTCTACTAATTCTAGTTGTGTCTATCTAGTTATCACCAAGGGGTTTCTACTAATTCTAGTTGTGTCTATCTAGTTATCACCAAGGGGTTTCTACTAATTCTAGTTGTGTCTATCTAGTTGTCACCAAGGGGTTTCTACTAATTCTAGTTGTCTATCTAGTTATCACCAAGGGGTTTCTACTAATTCTAGTTGTGTCTATCTAGTTATCACCAAGGGGTTTCTACTAATTCTAGTTGTGTCTATCTAGTTATCACCAAGGGGTTTCTGCTAATTCTAGTTGTGTCTATCTAGTTATCACCAAGGGGTTTCTGCTAATTCTAGTTGTGTCTATCTAGTTATCACCAAGGGGTTTCTGCTAATTCTAGTTGTCTATCTAGTTATCACCAAGGGGTTTCTACTAATTCTAGTTGTGTCTATCTAGTTATCACCAAGGGGTTTCTGCTAATTCTAGTTGTCTATCTAGTTATCACCAAGGGGTTTCTACTAATTCTAGTTGTGTCTATCTAGTTATCACCAAGGGGTTTCTGCTAATTCTAGTTGTCTATCTAGTTATCACCAAGGGGTTTCTGCTAATTCTAGTTGTGTCTATCTAGTTATCACCAAGGGGTTTCTACTAATTCTAGTTTCGTCTATCTAGTTATCACCAAGGGGTTTCTACTAATTCTAGTTGTGTCTATCTAGTTATCACCAAAGGGTTTCTACTAATTCTAGTTGTGTCTTAGTTGTGTCTATCTAGTTATCACCAAGGGGTTTCTACTAATTCTAGTTGTGTCTATCTAGTTATCACCAAGGGGTTTCTGCTAATTCTAGTTGTCTATCTAGCCATCACCAAGGGGTTTCTGCTAATTCTAGTTGTGTCTATCTAGTTATCACCAAGGGGTTTCTACTAATTCTAGTTGTGTCTATCTAGTTATCACCAAGGGGTTTCTACTAATTCTAGTTGTGTCTATCTAGTTATCACCAAGGGGTTTCTACTAATTCTAGTTGTGTCTATCTAGTTATCACCAAGGGGTTTCTGCTAATTCTAGTTGTGTCTATCTAGTTATCACCAAGGGGTTTCTACTAATTCTAGTTGTGTCTATCTAGTTATCACCAAGGGGTTTCTGCTAATTCTAGTTGTGTCTATCTAGTTATCACCAAGGGGTTTCTGCTAATTCTAAACCTATTTTCCTCGAAAGTACGTAACGTCCCGATTTTCAAAGCTATTACGATATTACAGAGAACAAGTCAATTATCTAACGTTACTGGAAAATATTTGTAACGCTACGATTCTTGTTCACGTAATTCAAGGTTTTATCGTGTTTTTTTTAGAGCTAGCGCTCAATTGACTCCTATTTACTCCTTGATCAGAGTACACCACATGGCCCATTGACAACATACGAGACACAATGGGTGTTCATACAAATCAAATGGATCTCACCTTAAAGTATTTCTGGCAGGAAACAAAGCTTAACAATGCAACTCTACTGCCACCTTCTGGTCTGGAGTACCAGATGGACCGTGATAATGTATACTCTGCTACTTAACAAAACAACTCTACTGCCACCTTCTGGTCTGGAGTATTGGAACCAGGCAGAGGGTGATACTGTTTACTCTGCAACGTTACTGCCACCTTCTGGTGTGGATTATTGGAACCAGACGGAGGGTGATACTGTTTACTCTGCAACGTTACTGCCACCTCCTGGTGTGGAGTATTGGAACCAGGCAGAGGGTGATACTGTTTACTCTGCTGCTTAACAAAACAACTCTACTGCCACCTTCTGGTGTGGAGTATTGGAACCAGACGGAGGGTGATACTGTTTACTCTGCAACTCTACTGCCACCTTCTGGTGTGGAGTATTGGAACCAGACGGAGGGTGATACTGTTTACTCTGCTGGTTAACAAAACAACTCTACTGCCACCTTCTGGTGTGGATTATTGGAACCAGACGGAGGGTGATACTGTTTACTCTGCAACGTTACTGCCACCTCCTGGTGTGGAGTATTGGAACCAGGCAGAGGGTGATACTGTTTACTCTGCTGCTTAACAAAACAACTCTACTGCCACCTTCTGGTGTGGAGTATTGGAACCAGACGGAGGGTGATACTGTTTACTCTGCAACTCTACTGCCACCTTCTGGTGTGGAGTATTGGAACCAGACGGAGGGTGATACTGTTTACTCTGCTGGTTAACAAAACAACTCTACTGCCACCTTCTGGTGTGGAGAATTGGAACCAGACGGAGGGTGATACTGTTTACTCTGCAACTCTACTGCCACCTTCTGGTGTGGAGTATTGGAACCAGACGGAGGGTGATACTGTTTACTCTGCTGCTACTGTTCTGACTTCAAGTTGCACTTGTTGAGGAGAAACATCAGACATTTTCGGTCGACTGCATTCGAAAGTTTGACCTTTTGATCACATGGTTGTTTTAAAGGTCATGCAGTCGTCCATGTAGTCGCAGGTCGTGCAATTGTTTTACCCACAATGCAACACACCTTGAAAGGCGGTGACCAACGTTAGTCAACGTCTTGACAAAAGTTGATCCGCTCGAACGATTGCCCATATGTTTTGGCTCTTGAGCATGTCCATGATGGTGCCATTTGTTAGTGTAATGTTTCGTTCTGAGCACTAGATGGCGGCAGAGCGAGTGGAAGCAGCACAGAGATGAGAACGGAGCAGAGAAGAAGGACTGTCTCAGAGTAAAGGGTGAAGTTGCCCCTAGACGCTGATCTTCGGTCAGTTTTGTATTTCCCCCACTAATGTTAAGGTTAGGAATGGCGGGGAAGGGAAGCTGACCCAAGATCTGTACCTAGGGGGGAATTTCACTGATCTAGGATCAGCTACCTCCTCTCCATATAATCTGACCCATTATGATCTAACAGTCTAAACTGATCCTACACCAGTAAGGAGGGCTGATCTAGGATCAGTTCCCTCTACATATAGTCTGATCCATTATGATCTAACAGTCTAAACTGATCCTAGACCAGTAAGGAGGGCTGATCTAGGATCAGCTCCCTCCTCTCCATAAAATCTGACCCATTCTGATCTAACAGTCTAAACGGATCCTAGACCAGTATAGAGTTAGGAGGGCTGATCTAGGATCAGCTACCTCCTCTCCATAAAATCTGACCCATTATGATCTAACAGTCTAAACTGATCCTAGACCAGTACAGCCCACAGTTGAAACACAGAAAAAACACCATTAATTGAGATTCAGTCTTCCCAGCCTGGTGCAGGTCTACAATTTTGTTTCTGGTGACCTTTGACAGCTCTTTGGTCTTGGCCATAGTGGGGTTTGGAGTGTGACTGTTTGAGGTTGTGGACAGGTGTCTTTTATACTGATAACAAGTTCAAACAGGTGCCATTAATACAGGTAACGAGTGGAGGACAGAGGAAGAAGTTACAGGTCTGTGAGAGCCAGAAATCTTGCTTGTTTGTAGGTGACCAAATACTTATTTTCCACCATAATTTGCAAATAAATTCTTTACAAATCCTACAATGTGATTTTCTGGATTTTTTTTCTCATTTTGTCTGTCATAGTTGAAGTGTACCTGTGATGAAAATTACAGGCCTCTCTCATCTTTTTAAGTGGGAGAACTTGTACAATTGGTGGCTGACTAAATACTTTTTTGCCCCACTGTATCTGTGATGGAGGGGACAGACATGGTTGTATATCTGTGATGGAGGGGACAGACATGGTTGTATATCTGTGATGGAGGGGACAGACATGGTTGTATATCTGTGATGGAGGGGCTGGCCCCCTACAGACTGCCGGCCAAGATGTAGCTGGCCCCCTACAGACCGCCGGCCAAGATGTAGCTGGCCCTCCCCCTACAGACCGCCGGCCAAGATGTAGCTGGCCCCCTACAGACCGCTGGCCAAGATGTAGCTGCCCCCTACAGACCGCCGGCCAAGAGATGTAACTGCCGGCCAAGATGTAGCTGGCCCCCCTACAGACCGCCGGCCAAGATGTAGCTGGCCCCCCCTACAGACCGCCGGCCAAGATGTAACTGCCCCCACCCCCTACAGACCGCCGGCCAAGATGTAGCTGGCCCGCCCCCCTACAGACCGCCGGCCAAGATGTAGCTGGCCCCCCCTACAGACCGCCGGCCAAGATGTAACTGCCCCCCACCCCCTAAAGACCGCCGGCCAAGATGTAACTGCCCCCACCCCTCTACAGACCGCCGGCCAAGATGTAACTGTCCCCCCCTACAGACCGCCGGCCAAGATGTAGCTGCCCCCCTACAGACCGCCGGCCAAGATGTAACTGCCCCCCCTACAGACCGCCGGCCAAGATGTAGCTGTCCCCCCCTACAGACCGCCGGCCAAGATGTAACTGCCCCCCCTACAGACCGCCGGCCAAGATGTAACTGCCCCCCTACAGACCGCCGGCCAAGATGTAGCTGTCCCCCCCCCCTACAGACCGCCGGCCAAGATGTAGCTGGCCCCCCCTACAGACCGCCGGCCAAGATGTAGCTGCCCCCTACAGACCGCCGGCCAAGATGTAACTGCCCCCTACAGACCGCCGGGCAAGATGTAGCTGGCCCCCCCTACAGACCGCCGGCCAAGATGTAGCTGGCCCCCCCTACAGACCGCCGGCCAAGATGTAACTGCCCCCCCCCCTACAGACCGCCGGCCAAGATGTAGCTGGCCCGCCCCCTACAGACCGCCGGCCAAGATGTAGCTGGCCCCCCCTACAGACCGCCGGCCAAGATGTAACTGCCCCCAGCTGTCCCCCCCTAAAGACCGCCGGCCAAGATGTAACTGCCCCCCACCCCCTACAGACCGCCGGCCAAGATGTAACTGCCCCCTACAGACCGCCGGCCAAGATGTAGCTGTCCCCCTACAGACCGCCGGCCAAGATGTAACTGCCCCCCTACAGACCGCCGGCCAAGATGTAGCTGGCCCCCTACAGACCGCCGGCCAAGATGTAACTGCCCCCCCCTACAGACCGCCGGCCAAGATGTAGCTGGCCCCCCCTACAGACCGCCGGCCAAGATGTAGCTGTCCCCCTACAGACCGCCGGCCAAGATGTAAGCTGTCCCCCCCCCTACAGACCGCCGGCCAAGATGTAGCTGCCCCTCCCCCTACAGACCGCCGGCCAAGATTAGCTGGCCCCCTACAGACCGCCGGCCAAGATGTAGCTGGCCCACCCCCTACAGACCGCCGGCCAAGATGTAGCTGTCCCCCTATAGACCGCCGGCCAAGATGTAGCTGCTGCCCCCTACAGACCGCCGGCCAAGATGTAACTGCCCCCCTACAGACCGCCGGCCAAGATGTAGCTGGCTGGCCCCCCCTACAGACCGCCGGCCAAGATGTAGCTGGCCCCCCTACAGACCGCCGGCCAAGATGTAGCTGCCCCCTACAGACCGCCGGCCAAGATGTAACTGCCCCCTACAGACTGCCGGCCAAGATGTAGCTGGTCCCCCCCGCCTACAGACCGCCGGCCAAGATGTAGCTGGCCCCCCCCTACAGACCGCCGGCCAAGATGTAGCTGGCCCCCCTACAGACCGCCGGCCAAGATGTAGCTGCCCTCCCCCTACAGACCGCCGCCAAAATGTAGCTGGCCCCCTACAGACCGCCGGCCAAGATGTAGCTGGCCCCCTACAGACCGCCGGCCAAGATGTAGCTGGCCCCCCTACAGACCGCCAGCCAAGATGTAACTGCCCCCTACAGACCGCCGGCCAAGATGTAGCTGGCCCCCTACAGACCGCCGGCCAAGATGTAACTGCCCCCACCCCCTACAGACCGCTGGCCAAGATGTAGCTGGCCCGCCCCCTACAGACCGCCGGCCAAGATGTAGCTGGTCCCCCTACAGACCGCCAGCCAAGATGTAACTGCCCCCCTACAGACCCCCCCCCCCAAGATGTAACTGCCCCCAGACCCCCCAAGATGACTACAGACCGCCGGCCAAGATGTAGCTGGGCCCCCCTACAGACCGCCGGCCAAGATGTAACTGCCCCCCACCCCCTACAGACCGCCGGCCAAGATGTACAGAGCTGGTAGCCGCCCCCTACAGACCGCCGGCCAAGATGTAGCTGGCCCCCCCCTACAGACCGCCGGCCAAGATGTAACTGCCCCCAGCCCCCTAAAGACCGCCCGGCCAAGATGTAACTGCCCCCACCCCCTACAGACCGCCGGCCAAGATGTAACTGCCCCCCCCCTACAGACCGCCGGCCAAGATGTAGCTGTCCCCCTACAGACCGCCGGCCAAGATGTAGCTGGCCCCCTACAGACCGCCGGCCAAGATGTAGCTGGCCCCCCCTACAGACCGCCGGCCAAAATGTAGCTGGCCCCCTACAGACCGCCGGCCAAGATGTAGCTGGCCCCCCTACAGACCGCCGGCCAAGATGTAGCTGGCCCCCCTACAGACCGCCAGCCAAGATGTAACTGCCCCCCCCCTACAGACCGCCGGCCAAGATGTAGCTGGCCCCCCCCTACAGACCGCCGGCCAAGATGTAACTGCCCCCACCCCCTACAGACCGCCGGCCAAGATGTAGCTGGCCCCCCCCCTACAGACCGCCGGCCAAGATGTAGCTGGCCCCCCCTACAGACCGCCGGCCAAGATGTAACTGCCCCCCCCCCCCTAAAGACCGCCGGCCAAGATGTAACTGCCCCCTACAGACCGCCGGCCAAGATGTAGCTGGCCCCCCCTACAGACCGCCGGCCAAGATGTAGCTGGCCCCCTACAGACCGCCAGCCAAGATGTAACTGCCCCCCTACAGACCGCCGGCCAAGATGTAGCTGTCCCCCTACAGACCGCCGGCCAAGATGTAGCTGGCCCCCCCCTACAGACCGCCGGCCAAGATGTAACTGCCCCCTACAGACCGCCGGCCAAGATGTAGCTGGCCCCCCCCCTACAGACCGCCGGCCAAGATGTAGCTGCCCCCCCTACAGACCGCCGGCCAAGATGTAGCTGTCCCCTACAGACCGCCGGCCAAGATGTAGCTGTCCCCCTACAGACCGCCGGCCAGAGATGTAACTGCCCCCTACAGACCGCCGGCCAAGATGTAGCTGCCCCCCTACAGACCGCCGGCCAAGATGTAACTGCCCCCCCCTACAGACCGCCAGCCAAGATGTAGCTGCCATACAGGATCTTCCACTCCAGAGACATTCTAATGACATGTTCGTTGACCATGGCCTCCGCACTCTTGCAGTTGATCAAGTAGCAAGTATTTCTGTGTTGCCCCAGGTGATTCCCAGGATGCTCTGCAAACATCTTTCAGTGGAATCACTTGAGCTGCTTGTTATGACGACTGTAAGTGACCCAGGCATCATAGGAGGTGGTTACATTCACTTTTCTTTGAACACAGGGATTATGGTGGTCCTGGTAATACGCCCCTCGGCCTTGTGAATGTTGACCTGTTTTTAAAAGTCTTGCTCACATCGGCTAAGGAGAGCGTGATCACACAGTCGTCCGGAACAGCAGGTGCTGTTATGCATGGTTCAGTGTTGCTTGCCTCGAAGTGAGCATAAAAGGCATTTAGGTCGTCTGGTACGTTCATTGTGAAACTCGTGGCTGGGCTTCCCTCTGTAATAGATTGCAAACCCTGCCGAAGAGCATCAGAGCCGGTGCAGTAAGAATCGATCTCAGTCCTGTATTGACGCTTTGCCTGTTTGATGGTTTATTTAATAACTAGTCAAGTCAGTTAAGAACGAATTCTTATTTTCAATGATGGCCTACGGGGGAACAGTGGGTTAACTGTCTTGTTCAGGGGGCAGATGACAGATTTTTACCTTATGTCAGCTCTAGGATTCAATCTTGCAACCCTTTGGTTACAAGTTCAAGACTACCTGCCACCTGCGGTATTAGTGCCAGCATTGGTTTGTGGGGTAAATAGACGGCTACGAAAAGTATAGAGGATAACTCTCTAGAAGCATCTGGGTGAACTCAACTGGCAGTATTAAACTGTTTGAGCACCTCACGCCTTCTCCTCTCCTCCCCTCTCTTCCTTTATATGACTCCTCTCACTCCTCTCTCCCTTCTCCTCTCCTCCCCTCTCCTCCTTTACCTGAATCCTATCACTCCTCTCTCCTTTCTCCTCTCACTCCTCTCTCCCTTCTCCTCTCCTCCTTTATCTGACTCCAATCACTCCTCTCTCCCTTCTCCTCTCCTCCCCTCTCCTCCTTTATCTGACTCCAATCACTCCTCTCTCCCTTCTCCTCACCTAACCTCTCCTCCCTTCTCTTCTCCTCTCACCCCTCTCCCTTCTCCTCTCTTCTCCTCTATCTGACTCCTCTCACTCCTCCTCTCCTCTCCTCTCCTCTCCTCTCCTCTCCTCTCCTCTCCTCTCCTCTCCTCTCCTCTCCTCTCCCTCTCCTCTCCTCTCCTCTCCTCTCCTCTCCTCTCCTCTCCTCCTCTCCTCTCCTCTCCTCTCCTTCAGTGTTCTGTTCATCAGTAGATTGAGTGTCCCAGGGTGATCAACTATTGATATGAAGCTCAGGTGACAGAGAGAAAGAGAGACAGGGAGGAGAGAAAGAGTGGCCCAGGGACATGTAGACCCAGGGACATGTACTAGTCTGTGGCGACCTAAATGCCAGAACTGGACAAGAACCTGACACCCTCAGCACACAGGGGGACAAACATCTACCTGGAGGTGACAGCATTCCCTCCCCCATATGCCCCCCTAGACACAACTACGACAATGTAACCAACAAAAATGGGTCACAACTCCTGCTGCTCTGTCGCACGCTGGGCATGTACATAGTCAATTAACAATAATACTAATAGGAAATGCTATAGATTGAAGGAAAGTAGTGTGGAAACCAAATAACTACTAGGCAACAACAAATTCACTCCCTTGTAGACAACTTCCTGGACAAAACCTTTCACTGTAGTAGTCGAGGTGTAAATTAGTAGAAAACCTAAGCAGTATATTTGACATTTCATTTCAGCTCCAGTATCAAATAAAAAAATGGCAAGCAGAAAACCGAAGAAAATTAAAAACGTGTGTAAATATTTGCATGAACAAGATTCAACAACTGAGACATAAACTGAACAAGTTCCACAGACACGTGACTAACAGAAATGGAATAATTTAGCAACACAATTAGACCAAATCATGAGAAAACAAAAAGATAATTACTTGACACATTGGAAAGAATTAACAAAAAAACAGAGCAAACTAGAATGCTATTTGTCCCTAAACAGAGAGTACACAGTGGCAGAATACCTGACCACTGTGACTGACCCTAAACAGAGAGTACACAGTGGCAGAATACCTGACCACTGTGACTGACCCAAAATTAAGGAAAGCTTTGACTATGTACAGACTCAGTGAGCAGAGCCTTGCTATTGAGAAAGGCTGTCGTAGGCAGACAAGGCTCTCAAGAGAAGACAGGATCACTGCCCACAAAATGAGGTGGAAACTGAGCTGCACTTTCACTTGCTTTGACAATGTACAGACTCAGTGAGCATATTACATATATACACAATGTTAACACGTTTCCCATGCCAATAATGCCCTTAAAATGATAGAGAGAGAGAGAGAGAGAGAGAGAGAGAGAGAGAGAGAGAGAGAGAGAGAGAGAGAGAGAGAGAGAAACAAACGGACTGTGTTCAGGAAAATAAATGTTCATTTGTTTTACACCACCCTGCCCCCAATAGTGTGTGTGAACAGACCTGCGTCTTTGTCTGGGTGATGTTAACATTTAAACAACGCCCCGCCTACCCCTTCCTCCCTCTCCTCCGTCTCTCCTCCAATCTGATAACCATCTCTCCCCCTCCCTCCCTCCCTCCTCCACACTGATAATCATCTCCCCCTCCCCTTCCTCCCCTCTATCTGAAGAACAGAGGATGAAAGGAAGAACCGAGGAGAAGAGAGGAACCTCCCTACTGAATGTTTCCCACCTGGTGTGTTACTGAGGTCAAGTACACTCTTAGAAAAAAAGGTGCTATCTAGAATCTAAAGGGGTTCTGTTCCCAGGGGGTTCTGTTCCCAGGGGATTCTGTTCCCTTGTTCCCAGGGGGTTCTGTTCCCAGGGGATTCTGTTCGCAGGGGGTTCTGTTCCCAGGGGATTCTGTTCCCAGGGGGTTCTGTTCCCAGGGGGATTCTGTTCCCTTGTTCCCAGGGGGTTCTGTTCCCAGGGGATTCTGTTCCCAGGGGATTCTGTTCCCTTGTTCCCAGGGGGATTCTGTTCCCAGGGGATTCTGTTCCCTTGTTCCCAGGGGGTTCTGTTCCCAGGGGGTTCTATTCCCAGGGGATTCTGTTCCCTTGTTCCCAGGGGGTTCTGTTCCCAGGGGGTTCTTGTTCCCAGGGGATTCTGTTCCCTTGTTCCCAGGGGTTCTGTTCCCAGGGGATTCTGTTCCCAGGGGTTATTGTTCCCAGGGGTTCTGTTCCCGGGGGTTATTGTTCCCAGGGGTTCTGTTCCCAGGGGGATTCTGTTCCTAGGGGGTTCTTGTTCCCAGGGGGATTCTGTTCCCTTGTTCCCAGGGGGTACTGTTCCCAGGGGATTCTGTTCCCAGGGGGTTATTGTTCCCAGGGGATTCTGTTCCCTTGTTCCCAGGGGGTTCTGTTCCCAGGGGGTCATTGTTCCCAGGGGGATTCTGTTCCCAGGGGGTTATTGTTCCCATGGGGATTCTGTTCCCTTGTTCCCAGGGGATTCTGTTTCCTTGTTCCCGGGGGGTTATTGTTCCCAGGGGGTTATTGTTCCCAGGGGTTATTGTTCCCAGGGGGTTATTGTTCCCAGGGGGTTATTGTTCCCAGGGGGTTATTGTTCCCAGGGGGTTATTGTTCCCAGGGGGGTTATTGTTCCCAGGGTGGGTTATTGTTCCCAGGGGGTTATTGTTCCCAGGGGTTATTGTTCCCAGGGGTTATTGTTCCCAGGGGGTTATTGTTCCCTTGTTCCCAGGGGGATTCTGTTCCCAGGGGTTCTGTTCCCAGGGGTTATTGTTCCCAGGGGATTATTGTTCCCTTGTTCCCAGGGGAATCTGTTCCCTTGTTCCCAGGGGGTTATTGTTCCCAGGGGTTATTGTTCCCTTGTTCCCAGGGGGATTCTGTTCCCAGGGGTTCTGTTCCCAGGGGGTGATTGTTCCCAGGGGATTATTGTTCCCTTGTTCCCAGGGGGGTTATTGTTCCCAGGGGGGTTTGTTCCCAGGGGGTTATTGTTCCCAGGGGGTTATTGTTCCCAGGGGTTCTGTTCCCAGGGGGTTCTGTTCCCAGGGGTTATTGTTCCCAGGGGGTTATTGTTCCCAGGGGGTTATTGTTCCCAGGGGGTTATTGTTCCCAGGGGGTTCTGTTCCCAGGGGTTATTGTTCCCTTGTTCCCAGGGGGTTATTGTTCCCAGGGGGTTATTGTTCCCAGGGGTTATTGTTCCCAGTGGGGTTATTGTTCCCAGGGGGTTATTGTTCCCAGTGGGGGTTATTGTTCCCAGGGGGTTATTGTTCCCAGTGGGGGTTATTGTTCCCAGGGGGTTATTGTTCCCAGTGGGGGTTATTGTTCCCAGGGGGGTTATTGTTCCCAGTGGGGGTTATTGTTCCCAGGGGGTTATTGTTCCCAGTGGGGGTTATTGTTCCCAGGGGGTTATTGTTCCCAGTGGGGGTTATTGTTCCCAGGGGGTTACTCTGTGTTGTTAGTGGATGTATTCATGTCCTCTGTGTTGTTAGTGGATGTATTCATGTCCTCTGTGTTGTTAGTGGATGTATTCATGTCCTCTGTGTTGTTAGTGGATGTATTCATGTCCTCTGTGTTAGTGAATGTATTCATGTCCTCTGTGTTAGTGGATGTATTCATGTCCTCTGTGTTAGTGGATGTATTCATGTCCTCTGTGTTAGTGAATGTATTCATGTCCTCTGTGTTGTTAGTGGATGTATTCATGTCCTCTGTGTTGTTAGTGGATGTATTCATGTCCTCTGTGTTGTTAGTGGATGTATTCATGTCCTCTGTGTTGTTAGTGGATGTATTCATGTCCTCTGTGTTGTTAGTGAATGTATTCATGTCCTCTGTGTTGTTAGTGGATGTATTCATGTCCTCTGTGTTGTTAGTGGATGTATTCATGTCCTCTGTGTTGTTAGTGGATGTATTCATGTCCTCTGTGTTGTTAGTGGATGTATTCATGTCCTCTGTGTTGTTAGTGGATGTATTCATGTCCTCTGTGTTGTTAGTGGATGTATTCATGTCCTCTGTGTTGTTAGTGGATGTATTCATGTCCTCTGTGTTGTTAGTGGATGTGTTCATGTCCTCTGTGGTGTTAGTGGATGTGTTAATGTCCTCTGTGTTAGTGGATGTATTCATGTCCTCTGTGTTAGTGGATGTATTCATGTCCTCTGTGTTAGTGGATGTATTCATGTCCTCTGTGTTGTTAGTGGATGTATTCATGTCCTCTGTGTTGTTAGTGGATGTATTCATGTCCTCTGTGTTGTTAGTGGATGTATTCATGTCCTCTGTGTTGTTAGTGGATGTATTCATGTCCTCTGTGTTGTTAGTGGATGTATTCATGTCCTCTGTGTTAGTGAATGTATTCATGTCCTCTGTGTTGTTAGTGGATGTATTCATGTCCTCTGTGTTAGTGGATGTATTCATGTCCTCTGTGTTAGTGAATGCATTCATGTCCTCTGTGGTGTTAGTGGATGTATTCATGTCCTCTGTGTTAGTGGATGTATTCATGTCCTCTGTGTTAGTGGATGTATTCATGTCCTCTGTGTTAGTGGATGTATTCGTGTCCTCTGTGTTAGTGAATGTATTCATGTCCTCTGTGTTGTTAGTGGATGTATTAATGTCCTCTGTGTTAGTGGATGTATTCATGTCCTCTGTGTTGTTAGTGGATGTATTCGTGTCCTCTGTGTTAGTGAATGTATTCATGTCCTCTGTGTTGTTAGTGGATGTATTAATGTCCTCTGTGTTAGTGGATGTATTCATGTCCTCTGTGTTGTTAGTGGATGTATTCATGTCCTCTGTGTTGTTAGTGGATGTATTCATGTCCTCTGTGTTAGTGGATGTATTAATGTCCTCTGTGTTAGTGGATGTATTCATGTCCTCTGTGTTAGTGGATGTATTAATGTCCTCTGTGTTAGTGAATGCATTCATGTCCTCTGTGTTGTTAGTGGATGTATTCGTGTCCTCTGTGTTAGTGGATGTATTCATGTCCTCTGTGTTAGACAGGTTATTGTTCTATATATATAAGGATTAGGATTGTTGTATATATAACCTGTCCTTACTAGGATTGTTGTATATATATAACCTGTCCTTACTAGGATTGTTGTATATATATATAACCTGTCCTTACTAGGATTGTTGTATATATAACCTGTCCTTACTAGGATTGTTGTATATATATAACCTGTCCTTACTAGGATTGTTGTATATATATATAACCTGTCCTTACTAGGATTGTTGTATATATATAACCTGTCCTTACTAGGATTGTTGTATATATCTCCTATAACCTGTCCTTACTTGGATTGTTGTATATATATAACCTGTCCTTACTAGGATTGTTGTATATATATAACCTGTCCTTACTAGGATTGTTGTATATATTAACCTGTCCTTACTAGGATTGTTGTATATATATAGCCTGTCCTTACTAGGATTGTTGTAGATATATAATCTGTCCTTACTAGGATTGTTGTATATATCTCCTATAACCTGTCCTTACTTGGATTGTTGTATATATATAACCTGTCCTTACTAGGATTGTTGTATATATATAACCTGTCCTTACTAGGATTGTTGTAGATATATAATCTGTCCTTACTAGGATTGTTGTATATATATAACCTGTCCTTACTAGGATTGTTGTATATATAACCTGTCCTTACTAGGATTGTTGTATATATCTCCTATAACCTGTCCTTACTTGGATTGTTGTATATATAACCTGTCCTTACTAGGATTGTTGTATATATATAACCTGTCCTTACTAGGATTGTTGTATATATATAACCTGTCCTTACTTGGATTGTTGTATATATAACCTGTCCTTACTAGGATTGTTGTATATATATAACCTGTCCTTACTAGGATTGTTGTATATATCTCCTATAACCTGTCCTTACTAGGATTGTTGTATATATAATCTGTCCTTACTAGGATTGTTGTATATATATAACCTGTCCTTACTAGGATTGTTGTATATATATAACCTGTCCTTACTAGGATTGTTGTATATATCTCCTACAACCTGTCCTTACTAGGATTGTTGTATATATCTCCTATAACCTGTCCTTACTAGGATTGTTGTATATATAACCTGTCCTTACTAGGATTGTTGTATATACATATATAACCTGTCCTTACTAGGATTGTTGTATATATAACCTGTCCTTACTAGGATTGTTGTATATATAACCTGTCCTTACTAGGATTGTTGTGTATATATAACCTGTCCTTATTAGGATTGTTGTATATATAACCTGTCCTTACTAGGATTGTTGTATATATAACCTGTCCTTACTAGGATTGTTGTGTATATATAACCTGTCCTTACTAGGATTGTTGTATATATATAACCTGTCCTTACTAGGATTGTTTGACCATTGGAAAAGCATTGTTACATGGTTGTGTGGCTGTTGACAGTCGGCCTTAGAAAAGAGTCGAATTAAACATTAAATGGAGACTATCATCAGAGCCCCTCCTCCATGTTTACAGGGTCAACAACACACCTGTTTAGAGACTATCATCAGAGCCCCTCCTCCATGTTTACAGGGTCAACAACACACCTGTTTAGAGACAGTCAGTCAGGTAGCACAATGGGTTCTCTCTATTCTCCTCTTCCTCTCTGTACCCATTTAATTCAATTTAAAGGGGATTTATTGACATGGGAAACATGTTACCCTTTTGCCAAAGCAAGTGAAATAGATAATAAACAAAAGTGAAATGAACAGTAAATATTACACTCACAGAAGTTCCAAAAGAATAAAGACATTTCAAATGTCATATTATGTCTACATACAGTGTTGTAATGCTGTGCAAATGGTTAAAGAACACAAGAGAAATGAAGAAGCATAAATATGGGTTGTATTTACAATGGTGTTTGTTCTTCACCGGTTGACCTTTTCTTATGGCAACAGGTCACAAATCTTGCTACTGTGATCTCTCTCCCCCCCCCTCCCCAACTCTCTCTCTCTTTCTCTCTGTCAATTCAATTCAAAGGGCTTTATTGACATGGGAAACATATGTTAACGTTGCCAAAGCAAGTAAAATAGATAATAAACCAAAGTTAAATAAACCATACAAAATGTACAGTAAACATATCATATAATGGCTGTGTACAGTGTTGTAGTCTCTCTCTCAACTCAAAGGGCTTCATTGGCATGGGAAAGACCCAACCAAAAATAATGAGAAAACAGAAAGAGAATTACATGACAAAGAATTTACAACAAAAACACAGAGCAAACTAGAATGCTATCTGACCCTAAACAGAGAGTACAGTCTTCCTCTCTCTCTCTCTGCCACTCCCTTCATTTCGGAGGTAGCGCAGAGCTAAGTCCCGCCCCAGAGAAGGCCAGTCGGAGTTGGATCGGAGACTGTCTTCGACCAGCCGTTACCAGACGCATCTGGACTGGAGCCGCAGCACAGCAGCTAACCCCGTCCTTTCCATTTAATTAATACGGACACTTTTTCAGAATTTAGTATTTATTTAATTTTTCAACCTGTCGTTCAGGAGGACTCTGGATAGTTGCCTCCCTTCCCCTCACCCTTTCTACCGTGTAAAAGGAACTGAGGTAAGCCGAAACTTCCCGCTAGTATGCAGCAGCAACAGGTGTCCGTGCGTGTGTGTGTGTGTGTGTGTGTGCGCCTGCTGGTGCGTGTGTGTTTGCGTGTGGTTTCAAAATATACAGGTGCAACATAACCTCGTATCTATGACCGAATAGCAGTAAAGTTGTAGCGTCCAATAGACGCGGTTGATAGAGAGCGAAGAAAGACAGAGAGGGAGAGAGAGAGAGTGTCGTAACCAAAGCAGGACACCTAAGCAGGTGCATCTCGCTGTGGGTAGTCTAGGCTGCCTAGTCAGTGTTTTTCCGCTGACCACAGTGTGTCTTTCTCGATTTAAAACAACACCACATTTCATTGAACATTTATTTAACTAGGCAAGTCATTTAAGAACCAATTCTTATTCACAACGACGGCCAACAACAACCAAACCCGGACGATACTGGGCCAATTGTGCGCCGCCCTATGGGGACTCCCAATCACAGCCGGGTTGTGATACAGCCTGTAATCGAACCAAGGTGCCTGTAGTAACGCCTCAAGCACTGAGATGCAGTAGCTTAGACCGCTGCGCCACTCGGGAAGCCCTCAATCGCCCACAATGCCTCACTCTTTCTGTAACTCTCTCTCCGCATCTATCCATTCCTTCATTCATTCCCTTTCTGTCTCTGTCTCACACAGAGCATGACTATGTCTTACCACTGAGACAATAGAAAACGGGTCATTTTCTCTCTCTAGTTAATATCCATATATCCTCACCTGCAAAAACTCAAACATTGACCCAGAGAGAGAGAGCAGAGAGCACA
Organism: Oncorhynchus tshawytscha; assembly: GCF_018296145.1. Taxonomy (NCBI): domain Eukaryota; kingdom Metazoa; phylum Chordata; class Actinopteri; order Salmoniformes; family Salmonidae; genus Oncorhynchus; species Oncorhynchus tshawytscha. The sequence goes on from NW_024609681.1 coordinate 207,465, forward strand.
CAGTATTATGATAAATCTACATAAGTACACACTGAGTGCCATTATGTCCTAATGGCACCCTGTTCACTGCACAGTGCACTATTTATGACAAGAGGCTGCATTGTGATTTGGGTGCTGTTTGGGACGCACACTGAATGTCACATGACCGTGTGACCAGGATGTTGTCCGAGTAACTACAGACAGTAGTCTGTTCTACCTTAGTTAATGTTGATATATAATGTCAGTAGTCTGTTCTACCTTAGTTAATGTCAGTAGTCTGTTCTACCTTAGTTAATGTTGATATATAATATCAGTAGTCTGTTCTACCTTAGTTAATGTTGATATATAATATCAGTAGTCTGTTCTACCTTAGTTAATGTTGATATATAATGTCAGTAGTCTGTTCTACCTTAGTTAATGTTGATATATAATGTCAGTAGTCTGTTCTACCTTAGTTAATGTTGATATATAATGTCAGTAGTCTGTTCTACCTTAGTTAATGTCAGTAGTCTGTTCTACCTTAGTTAATGTTGATATATAATGTCAGTAGTCTGTTCTACCTTAGTTAATGTTGATATATAATGTCAGTAGTCTGTTCTACCTTAGTTGATGTCAGTAGTCTGTTCTACCTTAGTTAATGTCAGTAGTCTGTTCTACCTTAGTTAATGTTGATATATAATGTCAGTAGTCTGTTCTACCTTAGTTAATGTCAGTAGTCTGTTCTACCTTAGTTAATGTCAGTAGTCTGTTCTACCTTAGTTAATGTCAGTAGTCTGTTCTACCTTAGTTAATGTCAGTAGTCTGTTCTACCTTAGTTAATGTCAGTAGTCTGTTCTACCTGAGTTAATGTCAGTAGTCTGTTCTACCTGAGTTAATGTCAGTAGTCTGTTCTACCTTAGTTAATGTCAGTAGTCTGTTCTACCTTAGTTAATGTTGATCCATGATGTCAGTAGTCTGTTCTACCTTAGTTAATGTCAGTAGTCTGTTCTACCTTAGTTAATGTCAGTAGTCTGTTCTACCTTAGTTAATGTCAGTAGTCTGTTCTACCTTAGTTAATGTTGATCCATGATGTCAGTAGTCTGTTCTACCTCAGTTAATATCAGTAGTCTGTTCTACCTTAGTTAATGTCAGTAGTCTGTTCTACCTTAGTTAATGTTGATATATAATGTCAGTAGTCTGTTCTACCTTAGTTAATGTCAGTAGTCTGTTGTACCTGAGTTAATGTTGATATATAATGTCAGTAGTCTGTTCTACCTGAGTTAATGTCAGTAGTCTGTTCTACCAGTAGTCTGTTCTACCTTAGTTAATGCCAGTTGTCTGTTCTACCTCAGTTAATATCAGTAGTCTGTTCTACCTTAGTTGATGTCAGTAGTCTGTTCTACCTTAGTTAATGTCAGTAGTCTGTTGTACCTGAGTTAATGTTGATATATAATGTCAGTAGTCTGTTCTACCTGAGTTAATGTCAGTAGTCTGTTCTACCTGAGTTAATATCAGTAGTCTGTTCTACCTTAGTTAATGTCAGTAGTCTGTTCTACCTTAGTTAATGTCAGTAGTCTGTTCTACCTTAGTTAATGTCAGTAGTCTGTTCTACCTTAGTTAATGTCAGTAGTCTGTTGTACCTTAGTTAATGTTGATATATAATATCAGTAGTCTGTTCTACCTTAGTTAATGTTGATATATAATATCAGTAGTCTGTTGTACCTTAGTTAATGTTGATATATAATATCAGTAGTCTGTTCTACCTTAGTTAATGTTGATATATAATATCAGTAGTCTGTTCTACCTTAGTTAATGTTGATATATAATGTCAGTAGTCTGTTCTACCTTAGTTAATGTCAGTAGTCTGTTGTACCTTAGTTAATGTTGATATATAATGTCAGTAGTCTGTTCTACCTGAGTTAATGTCAGTAGTCTGTTCTACCTGAGTTAATGTCAGTAGTCTGTTCTACCTTAGTTAATGTTGATATATAATGTCAGTAGTCTGTTCTACCTTAGTTAATGTCAGTAGTCTGTTGTACCTTAGTTAATGTCAGTAGTCTGTTCTACCTTAGTTAATGTCAGTAGTCTGTTCTACCTTAGTTAATGTCAGTAGTCTGTTGTACCTTAGTTAATGTCAGTAGTCTGTTCTATCTTAGTTGATGTTGATATAATGTCTTTAGTCTGTTCTACCTTAGTTAATGTTGATATATAATATCAGTAGTCTGTTCTACCTTAGTTAATGTTGATATATAATATCAGTAGTCTGTTCTACCTTAGTTAATGTTGATATATAATATCAGTAGTCTGTTCTACCTTAGTTAATGTTGATATATAATATCAGTAGTCTGTTCTACCTTAGTTAATGTTGATATATAATATCAGTAGTCTGTTCTACCTTAGTTAATGTTGATATATAATGTCAGTAGTCTGTTCTACCTTAGTTAATGTTGATATATAATGTCAGTAGTCTGTTCTACCTTAGTTAATGTTGATATATAATGTCAGTAGTCTGTTCTACCTTAGTTAATGTCAGTAGTCTGTTGTACCTTAGTTAATGTCAGTAGTCTGTTCTACCTTAGTTAATGTTGATATATAATATCAGTAGTCTGTTCTACCTTAGTTAATGTCAGTAGTCTGTTCTACCTTAGTTAATGTCAGTAGTCTGTTCTACCTTAGTTAATGTCAGTAGTCTGTTCTACCTTAGTTAATGCCAGTAGTCTGTTCTACCTCAGTTAATATCAGTAGTCTGTTCTACCTTAGTTGATGTCAGTAGTCTGTTCTACCTGAGTTAATGCCAGTAGTCTGTTCTACCACAGTTAATATCAGAAGTCTGTTCTACCTTAGTTGATGTCAGTAGTCTGTTCTACCTTAGTTAATGTTGATATATAATGTCAGTAGTCTCTTCTACCTTAGTTGATGTCAGTAGTCTGTTCTACCTTAGTTAATGTTGATATATAATGTCAGTAGTCTGTTCTACCTTAGTTAATGTCAGTAGTCTGTTCTACCTTAGTTAATGTTGATATATAATGTCAGTAGTCTGTTCTACCTGAGTTAATGTCAGTAGTCTGTTCTACCTTAGTTAATGTCAGTAGTCTGTTGTACCTTAGTTAATGTTGATATATAATGTCAGTAGTCTGTTCTACCTGAGTTAATGTCAGTAGTCTGTTCTACCTGAGTTAATGTCAGTAGTCTGTTCTACCTTAGTTAATGTCAGTAGTCTGTTCTACCTTAGTTAATGTCAGTAGTCTGTTCTACCTTAGTTAATGTCAGTAGTCTGTTCTACCTTAGTTAATGTCAGTAGTCTGTTCTACCTTAGTTAATGTCAGTAGTCTGTTCTACCTTAGTTAATGTCAGTAGTCTGTTCTACCTTAGTTAATGTTGATATATAATATCAGTAGTCTGTTCTACCTTAGTTAATGTTGATATATAATGTCAGTAGTCTGTTCTACCTTAGTTAATGTTGATATATAATGTCAGTAGTCTGTTCTACCTTAGTTGATGTTGATATAATGTCTGTAGTCTAACTGAACTTTATATTGGCAACCAACTTTAAGGTTTATTACCACCACCAACTGGACTGGAGTGTGGACCTCAGTCCATCTTTCAATCACCCACGTGGGTATACGCTCCTAACAACCAATGAGGAGATGGGAGAGGCGGGACTTGCAGCACATCAAACATCATGAATAGAACGCTCCAAACAATCAATACAGGACTAGTAAAGGTCTGTTAATACAGGACTAGTAAAGGTCTGTTAATACAGGACTAGTAATGGTCAGTTAATACAGGACTAGTAAAGGTCTGTTAATACAGGACTTGCAAAGGTCTGTTAATACAGGACTAGTAAAGGTCTGTTAACACAGGACTAGTACAGGTCTGTTAATACAGGACTAGTAAAGGTCAGTTAATACAGGACTAGTAAAGGTCTGTTAATACAGGACTAGTAAAGGTCTGTTAATACAGGACTAGTAAAGGTCTGTTAGTACAGGACTAGTAAAGGTCTGTTAATACAGGACTAGTAAAGGTCTGTTAATACAGGACTAGTAAAGGTCTGTTAATACAGGACTAGTAAAGGTCTGTTAATACAGGACTAGTAAAGGTCTGTTAGTACAGGACTAGTAAAGGTCTGTTAGTACAGGACTAGTAAAGGTCTGTTAATACAGGACTAGTAAAGGTCTGTTAATACAGGACTAGTAAAGGTCTGTTAGTACAGGACTAGTAAAGGTCTGTTAATACAGGACTAGTAAAGGTCTGTTAATACAGGACTAGTAATACAGGACTAGTACAGGTCTGTTAGTACAGGACTAGTAAAGGTCTGTTAGTACAGGACTAGTAAAGGTCTGTTAATACAGGACTAGTAAAGGTCTGTTAGTACAGGACTAGTAAAGGTCTGTTAATACAGGACTAGTAAAGGTCTGTCAATACAGGACTAGTAAAGGTCTGTTAATACATGACTAGTAATACAGGACTAGTAAAGATCTGTTAATGCAGGACTAGTAAAGGTCAGTTAATACAGGACTAGTAAAGGTATGTTAATACAGGACTAGTAATGGTCTGTTAATACAGGACTAGTAAAGGTCTGTTAATACAGGACTAGTAAAGGTCAGTTAATACAGGACTAGTAATGGTCTGTTAATACAGGACTAGTAAAGGTCTGTTAGTACAGGACTTGTAAAGTTCTGTTAATACAGGACTAGTAAAGGTCAGTTAATACAGGACTAGTAAAGGTATGTTAATACAGGACTAGTAATACGGGAATAGTAAAGGCCTGTTAATACAGGACTAGTAATGGTCTGTTAATACAGGACTAGTAACGGTCCTCTAATACAGGAATAGTAAAGGCCTGTTAATACAGGATTAGTAATGGTCTGTTAATACAGGACTAGTAAAGGTCTGTTAATACAGGACTAGTAAAGGTCTGTTAACACAGGACTAGTAATACAGGACTAGTTATACAGGACTAGTAAAGGTCTGTTAATACAGGACTAGTAAAGGTCTGTTAATACAGGACTAGTAAAGTTCTGTTAATACAGGACTAGTAAAGGTCTGTTAATACAGGACTAGTAAAGGTCTGTTAAGCTCCTCTAATACAGGACTAGTAAAGGTCTGTTAATACATGACTAGTAATACAGGACTAGTAAAGGTCTGTTAATACATGACTAGTAATACAGGACTAGTAAAAGTCAGTTAATACAGGACTAGTAATGGTCTGTTAATACAGGACTAGTAAAGGTCTGTTAGTACAGGACTTGTAAAGTTCTGTTAATACAGGACTAGTAAAGGTCAGTTAATACAGGACTAGTAAAGGTCTGTTAATACAGGACTAGTAAAGGTCTGTTAATACATGACTAGTAATACAGGACTAGTAAAGATCTGTTAATACAGGACTAGTAAAGGTCTGTTAATACAGGACTAGTAAAGGTCTGTTAATACAGGACTAGTAAAGGTCTGTTAATACAGGACTCGTAAAGGTCTGTTAACACAGGACGAGTAATACAGGACTAGTAAAGGTCTGTTAATACAGGACTAGTAAAGGTCTGTTAGTACAGGACTAGTAAAGGTCTGTTAATACAGGACTAGTAAAGGTCTGTTAATACAGGACTAGTAAAGGTCTGTTAACACAGGACTAGTAATGCAGGACTAGTAAAGGTCTGTTAACACAGGACTAGTAATACAGGACTAGTAAAGGTCTGTTAATACAGGACTAGTAAAGGTATGTTAATACAGGACTAGTAATACGGGAATAGTAAAGGCCTGTTAATACAGGACTAGTAAAGGCCTGTTAATACAGGAATAGTAAAGGTCCTCTAATACAGGAATAATAAAGGCCTGTTAATACAGGATTAGTAATGGTCTGTTAATACAGGACTAGTAAAGGTCTGTTAATACAGGACTAGTAAAGGTCTGTTAACACAGGACTAGTAATACAGGACTAGTTATACAGGACTAGTAAAGGTCTGTTAATACAGGACTAGTAAAGGTCTGTTAATACAGGACTAGTAAAGTTCTGTTAATACAGGACTAGTAAAGGTCTGTTAATACAGGACTAGTAAAGGTCTGTTAAGCTCCTCTAATACAGGACTAGTAAAGGTCTGTTAATACATGACTAGTAATACAGGACTAGTAAAGGTCTGTTAATACATGACTAGTAATACAGGACTAGTAAAGGTCTGTTAATACAGGACTAGTAATGGTCTGTTAATACAGGACTAGTAAAGGTCTGTTAGTACAGGACTAGTAAAGTTCTGTTAATACAGGACTAGTAAAGGGTAGTTAATACAGGACTAGTAAAGGTCTGTTAATACAGGACTAGTAAAGGTCTGTTAATACAGGACTAGTAAAGGTCTGTTAACACAGGACTAGTACAGGTCCTCTAATACAGGACTAGTAAAGGTCTGTTAATACATGACTAGTAATACAGGACTAGTAAAGATCTGTTAATACAGGCCTAGTAAAGGTCTGTTAATACAGGACTAGTAAAGGTCTGTTAATACAGGTCTAGTAAAGGTCTGTTAATACAGGACTAGTAAAGGTCTGTCAATACAGGACTAGTAAAGGTCTGTTAATACAGGACGAGTAAAGGTCTGTTAATACAGGACTAGTAATACCGGACTAGTAAAGGTCCTCTAATACAGGACTAGTAAAGGTCCTCTAATACTGGACTAGTAAAGGTCTGCTTCTGCTAATACAGGACTAGTAAAGGTCTGTTAATACAGGACTAGTAAAGGTCCACTGATACAGGACTAGTAAAGGTCTGTTAACAGAGGACTAGTAAAGGTCCTCTAATACAGGACTAGTAAAGGTCCTCTCATACAGGACTAGTAAAGGTCTGTTAATACAGAACTAGTAAAGGTCCTCTAATACAGGACTAGTAAAGGTCTGTTAATACAGGACTAGTAAAGGTCCTCTAATACAGGACTAGTAAAGGTCTGTTAATACAGGACTAGTAATACAGGAATAGTAAAGGCCTGTTAATACAGGACTAGTAAAGGTCTGTTAATACAGGACTAGTAAAGGTCTGTTAATACAGGACTAGTAAAGGTCTGTTAACACAGGACTAGTAAAGGTCCTCTAATACAGGACTAGTAAAGGTCTGTTAATACATGACTAGTAATACAGGACTAGTAAAGGTCTGTCAATACAGGACTAGTAAAGGTCTGTTAATACAGGACTAGTAAAGGTCTGTTAATACAGGACTAGTAAAGGTCTGTCAATACAGGACTAGTAAAGGTCTGTTAATACAGGACGAGTAAAGGTCTGTTAATACAGGACTAGTAATACAGGACTAGTAAAGGTCCTCTAATACAGGACTAGTAAAGGTCTGCTTCTGCTAATACAGGACTAGTAAAGGCCCAGTTTACTGATTTTATGAACACCACCCCTACTTCCCTCAGCTATGGGGTGTAACCAAAACTGTGTTGTACTCATTAGGTCAAATAAAATGGTTCCCTCATAAGGAATTAGAAGGAGTTAAATATAACCAAACTGACTTTCTCTTTCTGTGTGCTATTCTACAGACCAAGAGCTGGTCAGACTAGTTAAAGAGAGAGGTGAGGCAGGGGGGGGGGACTGAGGTGAGACTGATTCTTTGTAGACTCAGGTATGTGTTTTCCTTCTGCCTTGTTTTGATATTGTAGTTTTCTGGGTTTTCATGGGGACGGCCAAACCATTTTAAAACCTTTTTTTTTAATGAGATGGTACCTCTGTCCTCTGGCTCATAAACACAGCTTCTTAGCCATTTTTAAAATGTATTTATTTATTTCACCTTTATTTAACCAGGTAGGCCAGTTGAGAACAAGTTCTCATTTGCAACTGCGGCCTGGCCAAGATAAAGCATAGCAGTGTGAACAGACAACACAGTGTTACACATGGAGTAAACAATTAACAAGTCAATAACACAGTAGAAAAAAATAGTCTACATACATTGTGTGCAAAAGGCATGAGGAGGTAGGCGAATAATTACAATTTTGCAGATTAACACTGGAGTGATAAATGATCAGATGGTCATGTACAGGTAGAGATATTGGTGTGCAAAAGAGCAGAAAAGTAAATAAATAAAAACAGTATGGGGATGAGGTAGGTAGATTGGGTGGGCTATTTACCAATAGACTATGTACAGCAGCAGCGATCGGTTAGCTGCTCAGATAGCTGATGTTTGAAGTTGGTGAGGGAGATAAAAGTCTCCAACTTCAGCGATTTTTGCAATTCGTTCCAGTCACAGGCAGCAGAGTACTGGAATGAAAGGCGAATAGGCCATAGGAGAGAATAATTACAATTTAACAGATTAACACTGGAGTGCAAGTAGAGATACTGGTGTGCAAAAGAGCAGAAAAGTACATAAATAAAAACAGTATGGGGATGAGGTAGGTAAATATGTTGCGAATTAGGAAGCCGATTCTAGATTTAATTTTGGATTGGAGATGCTTAATGTGAGTCTGGAAGGAGAGTTTACAGTCTAACCAGACACCTAGGTATTTGTAGTTGTCCACATATTCTAAGTCAGCACCGTCCAGAGTAGTGATCCTGGATGGGCGGGAAGGTGTGGGCAGCGATCGGTTGAAGAACATGCATTTAGTTTTACTTGCATTTAATAGCAGTTGGAGGCCACGGAAGGAGAGTTGTATGGCATTGAAGCTCATCTGGAGGTTCGTTTAAAACGGGAACGTTTTTTTTTCCAAAAATGAAAATACTGCCCCTAGAGTCGCAACAGGTTAACACAGTGTCCAAAGAAGGGCCAGAAATATACAGAATGGTGGCGTCTGCGTAGAGGTGGATCAGAGAATCACCAGCAGCAAGAGCGACATCATTGATGTATACAGAGAAAAGAGTCGGTCCGGGAATTGAACCCTGTGGCACCCCCATAGAGACTGCCAGAGGTCCGGACAACAGGTCCACCGATTTGACACACTGAACCCTGTCTGAGAAGTAGTTGGTGAACCAGGCGGGGCAATCATTTGAGAAGCCAAGGCTATTATCTGCCGATAAGAATGTGGTGATTGACAGAGTCGAAAGCCTTGGCCAGGTCGATGAAGACGGCTGCATAGTACTGTCTTTTATCTATGGCGGTTTTGATATCGTTTAGGACCTTGAGCTTGGCTGAGGTGCATCCATGACCAGCTCTGAAACCAGATTGCATAGCAGAGAACGTACGGTGGGATTCGAAATTGTCGGTGACCTGTTTGTTAATTAGCTTTCAAAGACCTTAGAAAGGCAGGGTAGGATAGATATAGATCTGTAGCAGTTTTGGTCTAGATTTGTCTCCCCCTTTGAAGAGGGTGATGACCACAGCAGCTTTCCGATCTTTTGGAATCTCAGACGACACGAAAGAGGGGTTGAAAAGGCTTGTAATAGGGGTTGCAACAATTTCGGCGGATAATTTTAGAAAGAGAGGGTCCAGATTGTCTAGCCCGGCTGATTTGTAGGGGTCCAGATTTTGCAGCTCTTTTCAGAACAGCTATCTGGATTTGGGGGAGGCTTGGTCAAGTTGCTGTGGGGGCTTTGGCGGATTGCTGTGGGGTAGCCAGGTGGAAAGCATGGCCAGCCGTAGAAAAATGATTATTGAAATTCTCAATTATACTGGACTTATCAGTGGTGACAGTGTTTCCTAGCCTCAGAGCAGTGGGCAGCTGGAAGGAGGTGCTCTTATTCTCCATGGACTTTACAGTGTCCCAGAACTTTTTTGAGTTGCAAATGCAAATTTCTGTTTGAAAAAGCTATCCTTACTGGTTCTACATTTTCTGAATGGGGCATGCTTTTTTAAGATGGTGAGGAAGGCACATTTAATGAATAACCAGTCATCCTCTACTGACGGGATGAGGTCAATATCCTTCCAGGATACCCTCGTCAGGTCGATTAGAAAGGCCTGCTCACTGAAGTGTTTTAGGGAGCGTTTGACAGTGATGAGGGGTGGTCGTTTGACCGCAGACCCATTACGGACGCAGGCAATGAGGCAGTGATCGCTGATATCCTGGTTGAAGACAGCAGTGCCCGTGTTTACGGATTTGGGGTTGTACCTGGTAGGTTCATTGATAATTTGTGTGAGATTGAGGGCATCAAGCTTAGATTGTAGGATGGTTGGGGTGTTAAGCATGTCCCAGTTTAGGTCACCTAACAGCACAAGGTCTGAAGATAGTTGGGGGGCGATCAATTCACATATGGAGTCCAGGGCACAGCTGGGGCAGAAGGTGGTCTATAGCAAGTGGCAACTGTTTCTAGAAATGTGCATTTTTAAAGTAGAAGCTCAAATTGTTTGGGCACGACTAGGACATCCGGGTTGGCAGAGTGTGCTAAGGCAGTGAATAAAACAAACTTAGGGAGGAGGTTTCTAATGTTAACATGCATGAATCCAAGGCTTTTACGGTTACAGAAGTCAACACATGATAGCGCCTGGGGAATAGGAGTGGAGCTAGGCACTGCAGGGCCTGGATTCACCTCTACATCACCAGAGGGACAGAGGAGGAGTAGGATAAGGGTACGGCTAAAGGCTATAAGAACTGGTTGTCTAGTCCGTCCGGAACAGAGAGTTAAAGCAGCAGGTTTCTGAGCATGGTAGAATAGATTCAAGGCATAATGTACAGACAAAGGTATGGTAGGATGTGAATACAGTGGAGGTAAACCTTGGCATTGAGTGATAATGAGAGAGATATTGTCTCTAGAAACATAATTTAAACCAGGTGAGGTCATCACATGTGTGGGAGGTGGAACTAAAGGCTTGGCTAAGGCTTATTGAGCAGGGCTAGAGGCTCTATAGTGAAATAAGGCCATAATCACTAACCAAAACCGCAATGGACAAGGCATATTGACATTAGGGAGAGGCGTGCGTAGCCGAGTGATCATTGGGTCCTGTGAGAAGCTGGGCGAACTGGAGACACGGCGATTCAGACAGCTAGCGGGCCGGGGCTAGCAGGCTAGCAGAAGGTCTTTAGAGGGACGTCGCAACAGAAGAAATCAGTTGTAAACCCCGGTTACGTTGGCACGGTTACCAGTCGTGATGGATCAGCAGGGGGCCATGTCGTAAAATCACAACCGGCCGTGATTTTGGAGTCCCATTGGGTGTCCCGCTATTGGCCCAACGTCGTCCGGGTTAGGTTTTGGCCGGCGTAGGCCGTCATTGTAAATAAGAATTTGTTCTTAACTAACTTAACTAACTTAACTAGTTAAATAAATAGCCTAGTTAAATAAAGGTGAAATACATATAAATAAATACAGGCTGTCTCAAGCTGTGTGTGTAACCTGACTATGCTGTTAGTAACCCGAGTCGTGATGAGGCAGCATGGCTGATGGGCCCTAGACGCTAGGTGATTGCCATGGTAACATTCAGCAGGCTGTCTGGCGGGAAGGAGGGGAGGTTGTAACAATATCTGCCCTCAGAACAATGACTACGAGATGGTTGCCACAGGGAGAGAGTCCTCTCTCTGTCTGTCACTCTCTCTTTCTCCCCCTTCCCCTTAACAATATTCTAAATTCTAAAACTAAATTCTAAAACTCTAAACCTCTAAATATACAATATTCTAAGTTCTAAAACTAAATTCTAAAATTCTAAATCTCTAAATACACAATATTCTAAATTCTAAAACTAAATTCTAAAATTCTAAAACTCTAAATACACAATATTCTAAAATCAAAAACTAAATTCTAAAACTCTAAAACTCTAAATACACAATATTCTAAATTCTAAAACTAAATTCTAAAATTCTAAAACTCTAAAACTCTAAATACACAGTCCTATAGACAGTGAGTCACGTGGCTGTGTCTTGCTATATAAATCAGGCAGACAGGCTAAGAGGCATTCAGTTACTGTTGCCTTGACATTTAGAAGGGGCGAGGGACCTAAGCGACTTTGAACGTGGCCTGATCCAGTGTCTCAGAAAAGAGCTGGACTCCTGGGCTTTTCACGCACGACACTGTCTAAAACATCCAGTCAGCGACAGCCCTAGTGGGCGAAATCAGCTCCAAGGTGGAACTAGAGTAGCTAACAGACAAAAAACATCCAGTCAGCGACAGCCTAGTGGGCGAAATCAGCTCCAAGGTGGAACTAGAATAGCTAACAGACAAATAACGGTGAGGTACAACAGTGGTGTGCAGAACGGCATCTCGGGAACACACAACTCGTCGGTCCTTGTTACGGATTGGCTACAGACGACCACATCGGGGTTCCTCTCCTATCAGCTAAACACAAGGTGTCCCTGTCACTGGGCCATCGCCAACACTGGACAATTGAGTAGTCGAAAAACATTGTTCGGTCCCCCCGATGAATTCAGGTTCCTGTTGCGTCACGCTGATGGCAGAGTCAGGATTTGGCGTAAGCAGCATCAATCCGTGGCCCCTTCCTGTCTGGTGTCAACGGTAGCAGGCTGGGGGAGGTGGTGGAATGGTGGGGGGAATGTTGTCCTTCCTGTCTGGTGTCAACGGTAGCAGGCTGGGGAGGTGGTGTTGGTGGGGGAAATGTTGTCCTTCCTGTCTGGTGTCAACGGTAGCAGGCTGCGGGGAATGTTGTCCTTCCTGTCTGGTGTCAACGGTAGCAGTCTGGGGGAATGTTTTCCTCCCTGTCTGGTGTCATTGGTAGCAGGCTGGGGGAATGTTGTCCTTCCTGTCTGGTGTCATTGGTAGCAGGCTGGGGGGAATGTTGTCCTTCCTGTCTGGTGTCATTGGTAGCAGGCTGGGGGGAATGTTGTCCTTCCTGTCTGGTGTCATTGGTAGCAGGCTGGGGGGAATGTTGTCCTTCTTTTGGGGTGTTGCCAGTAACAGTCAGTATCTAATATGTGGATATGATAGAGACTGTTACACCACTGGGTCTGTGGATAGAGACTGTTACACCACTGGGTCTGTGGATAGAGACTGTTACACCACTGGGTCTGTGGATAGAGACTGTTACACCACTGGGTCTGTGGATAGAGACTGTTACACCACTGGGTCTGTGGATAGAGACTGTTACACCACTGGGTCTGTAGATAGAGACTGTTACACCACTGGGTCTGTAGATAGAGACTGTTACACCACTGGGTCTGTGGATAGAGACTGTTACACCACTGGGTCTGTAGATAGAGACTGTTACACCACTGGGTCTGTGGATAGAGACTGTTACACCACTGGGTCTGTGGATAGACTGTTACACCACTGGGTCTGTGGATAGAGACTGTTACACCACTGGGTCTGTAGATAGAGACTGTTACACCACTGGGTCTGTGGATAGAGACTGTTACACCACTGGGTCTGTAGATAGAGACTGTTACACCACTGGGTCTGTGGATAGAGACTGTTACACCACTGGGTCTGTGGATAGACACTGTTACACCACTGGGTCTGTAGATATGATAGAGACTGTTACACCACTGGGTCTGTGGATAGAGACTGTTACACCACTGGGTCTGTAGATAGAGACTGTTACACCACTGGGTCTGTGGATATGATAGAGACTGTTACACCACTGGGTCTGTAGATAGAGACTGTTACACCACTGGGTCTGTAGATATGATAGAGACTGTTACACCACTGGGTCTGTGGATAGAGACTGTTACACCACTGGGTCTGTGGATATGATAGAGACTGTTACACCACTGGGTCTGTGGATATGATAGAGACTGTTACACCACTGGGTCTGTGGATAGAGACTGTTACACCACTGGGTCTGTAGATAGAGACTGTTACACCACTGGGTCTGTAGATAGAGACTGTTAACCCACTGGGTCTGTGGATAGAGACTGTTACATCACTGGGTCTGTGGATAGAGACTGTTACACCACTGGGTCTGTAGATAGACTGTTACACCACTGGGTCTGTGGATAGAGACTGTTACACCACTGGGTATGTGGATAGAGACTGTTACACCACTGGGTCTGTGGATAGAGACTGTTACACCACTGGGTCTGTAGATAGAGACTGTTACACCACTGGGTCTGTGGATAGAGACTGTTACACCACTGGGTCTGTGGATAGAGACTGTTACACCACTGGGTCTGTGGATAGAGACTGTTACACCACTGGGTCTGTGGATAGAGACTGTTACACCACTGGGTCTGTGGATAGAGACTGTTACACCACTGGGTCTGTGGGTAGAGACGGTTACACCACTGGGTCTGTGGATAGAGACTGTTACACCACTGGGTCTGTAGATAGAGACTGTTACACCACTGGGTCTGTGGATAGAGACTGTTACACCACTGGGTCTGTGGATAGAGACTGTTACACCACTGGGTCTGTAGATAGAGACTGTTACACCACTGGGTCTGTAGATAGAGACTGTAACATCACTGGGTCTGTAGATAGACACTGTTACACCACTGGGTCTGTGGATAGAGACTGTTACACCACTGGGTCTGTGGATAGAGACTGTTACACCACTGGGTCTGTAGATAGAGACTGTTACACCACTGGGTCTGTAGATATGATAGAGACTGTTACACCACTGGGTCTGTGGATAGAGACTGTTACACCACTGGGTCTGTAGATAGAGACTGTTACACCACTGGGTCTGTGGATAGAGACTGTTACACCACTGGGTCTGTGGATATGATAGAGACTGTTACACCACTGGGTCTGTAGATAGAGACTGTTACACCACTGGGTCTGTGGATAGAGACTGTTACACCACTGGGTCTGTGGATATGATAGAGACTGTTACACCACTGGGTCTGTAGATAGAGACTGTTACACCACTGGGTCTGTAGATAGAGACTGTTACACCACTGGGTCTGTAGATAGAGACTGTTACACCACTGGGTCTGTAGATAGAGACTGTTACACCACTGGGTCTGTAGATAGAGACTGTTACACCACTGGGTCTGTGGATAGAGACTGTTACACCACTGGGTCTGTGGATAGAGACTGTTACACCACTGGGTCTGTGGATAGAGACTGTTACAACACTGGGTCTGTAGATAGAGACTGTTACACCACTGGGTCTGTGGATAGAGACTGTTACACCACTGGGTCTGTGGATAGACTGTTACACCACTGGGTCTGTGGATAGAGACTGTTACACCACTGGGTCTGTGGATAGAGACTGTTACACCACTGGGTCTGTAGATAGAGACTGTTACACCACTGGGTCTGTAGATAGACACTGTTACACCACTGGGTCTGTAGATAGAGACTGTTACACCACTGGGTCTGTGGATAGACACTGTTACACCACTGGGTCTGTAGATATGATAGAGACTGTTACACCACTGGGTCTGTAGATAGAGACTGTTACACCACTGGGTCTGTGGATAGAGACTGTTACATCACTGGGTCTGTAGATAGAGACTGTTACACCACTGGGTCTGTGGATAGACACTGTTACACCACTGGGTCTGTAGATATGATAGAGACTGTTACACCACTGGGTCTGTAGATAGAGACTGTAACATCACTGGGTCTGTAGATAGAGACTGTTACACCACTGGGTCTGTGGATAGAGACTGTTACACCACTGGGTCTGTAGATAGAGACTGTTACACCACTGGGTCTGTGGATAGAGACTGTTACACCACTGGGTCTGTAGATAGAGACTGTAACATCACTGGGTCTGTAGATAGAGACTGTTACACCACTGGGTCTGTAGATAGAGACTGTAACATCACTGGGTCTGTAGATAGAGACTGTTACACCACTGGGTCTGTGGATAGAGACTGTTACACCACTGGGTCTGTGGATAGAGACTGTTACACCACTGGGTCTGTAGATAGAGACTGTTACACCACTGGGTCTGTGGATATGATAGAGACTGTTACACCACTGGGTCTGTAGATATGATAGAGACTGTTACACCACTGGGTCTGTAGATAGAGACTGTTACAACACTGGGTCTGTAGATAGAGACTGTTACACCACTGGGTCTGTAGATAGAGACTGTTACACCACTGGGTCTGTAGATAGAGACTGTTACACCACTGGGTCTGTAGATAGGACTGTTACACCACTGGGTCTGTGGATAGAGACTGTTACACCACTGGGTCTGTGGATAGAGACTGTTACACCACTGGGTCTGTAGATAGAGACTGTTACACCACTGGGTCTGTGGATAGAGACTGTTACACCACTGGGTCTGTGGATAGAGACTGTTACACCACTGGGTCTGTAGATAGAGACTGTTACACCACTGGGTCTGTAGATAGAGACTGTTACACCACTGGGTCTGTGGATATGATAGAGACTGTTACACCACTGGGTCTGTAGATAGACACTGTTACACCACTGGGTCTGTAGATAGAGACTGTTACACCACTGGGTCTGTAGATAGAGACTGTTACACCACTGGGTCTGTAGATAGACACTGTTACACCACTGGGTCTGTAGATAGAGACTGTTACATCACTGGGTCTGTAGATAGAGACTGTTACACCACTGGGTCTGTGGATAGAGACTGTTACACCACTGGGTCTGTGGATATGATAGAGACTGTTACACCACTGGGTCTGTGGATAGAGACTGTTACACCACTGGGTCTGTGGATAGAGACTGTTACACCACTGGGTCTGTGGATAGAGACTGTTACACCACTGGGTCTGTGGATAGAGACTGTTACACCACTGGGTCTGTGGATAGAGACTGTTACACCACTGGGTCTGTGGATAGAGACTGTACACCACTGGGTCTGTAGATAGAGACTGTTACACCACTGGGTCTGTGGATATGATAGAGACTGTTACACCACTGGGTCTGTAGATAGACACTGTTACACCACTGGGTCTGTAGATAGAGACTGTAACATCACTGGGTCTGTGGATAGAGACTGTTACACCACTGGGTCTGTGGATAGAGACTGTAACATCACTGGGTCTGTAGATAGAGACTGTTACACCACTGGGTCTGTGGATATGATAGAGACTGTTACACCACTGGATCTGTAGATAGACACTGTTACACCACTGGGTCTGTAGATAGAGACTGTAACATCACTGGGTCTGTGGATATGATAGAGACTGTTACACCACTGGGTCTGTTGATAGAGACTGTTACACCACTGGGTCTGTAGATAGAGACTGTAACATCACTGGGTCTGTAGATATGATAGAGACTGTTACACCACTGGGTCTGTAGATATGATAGAGACTGTTACACCACTGGGTCTGTGGATAGAGACTGTAACATCACTGGGTCTGTGGATAGAGACTGTTACACCACTGGGTCTGTGGATAGAGACTGTTACACCACTGGGTCTGTGAATAGAGACTGTTACACCACTGGGTCTGTAGATAGAGACTGTTACACCACTGGGTCTGTGGATATGATAGAGACTGTTACACCACTGGGTCTGTGGATAGAGACTGTTACACCACTGGGTCTGTAGATAGAGACTGTTACACCACTGGGTCTGTAGATAGAGACTGTTACACCACTGGGTCTGTGGATATGATAGAGACTGTTACACCACTGGGTCTGTGGATATGATAGAGACTGTTACACCACTGGGTCTGTGGATATGATAGAGACTGTTACACCACTGGGTCTGTAGATAGACACTGTTACACCACTGGGTCTGTGGATAGAGACTGTTACACCACTGGGTCTGTGGATAGAGACTGTTACACCACTGGGTCTGTGGATATGATAGAGACTGTTACACCACTGGGTCTGTAGATAGACACTGTTACACCACTGGGTCTGTAGATAGAGACTGTAACATCACTGGGTCTGTGGATAGAGACTGTTACACCACTGGGTCTGTGGATAGAGACTGTAACATCACTGGGTCTGTAGATAGAGACTGTTACACCACTGGGTCTGTGGATATGATAGAGACTGTTACACCACTGGGTCTGTAGATAGACACTGTTACACCACTGGGTCTGTAGATAGAGACTGTAACATCACTGGGTCTGTGGATATGATAGAGACTGTTACACCACTGGGTCTGTTGATAGAGACTGTTACACCACTGGGTCTGTAGATAGAGACTGTAACATCACTGGGTCTGTAGATATGATAGAGACTGTTACACCACTGGGTCTGTAGATATGATAGAGACTGTTACACCACTGGGTCTGTGGATAGAGACTGTAACATCACTGGGTCTGTGGATAGAGACTGTTACACCACTGGGTCTGTGGATAGAGACTGTTACACCACTGGGTCTGTGAATAGAGACTGTTACACCACTGGGTCTGTAGATAGAGACTGTTACACCACTGGGTCTGATAGAGACTGTTACACCACTGGGTCTGTGGGATAGAGACTGTTACACCACTGGGTCTGTGGATAGAGACTGTTACACCACTGGGTCTGTAGATAGAGACTGTTACACCACTGGGTCTGTAGATAGAGACTGTTACACCACTGGGTCTGTGGATATGATAGAGACTGTTACACCACTGGGTCTGTGGATATGATAGAGACTGTTACACCACTGGGTCTGTGGATAGACTGTTACACCACTGGGTCTGTGATAGAGACTGTTACACCACTGGGTCTGTGGATAGAGACTGTTACACCACTGGGTCTGACTTACACCACTGGGTCTGTGGATAGAACTGTTACACCACTGGGTCTGTGGATAGAGACTGTTACACCACTGGGTCTGTGGATAGAGACTGTTACACCACTGGGTCTGTGGATAGAGACTGTTACACCACTGGGTCTGTGGATAGACTGTTACACCACTGGGTCTGTGGATAGAGACTGTAGATAGAGACTGTTACACCACTGGGTCTGTAGATATGATAGAGACTGTTACACCACTGGGTCTGTGGATAGAGACTGTTACACCACTGGGTCTGTAGATATGATAGAGACTGTTACACCACTGGGTCTGTGGATAGAGACTGTTACACCACTGGGTCTGTAGATATGACAGAGATACACCACTGGGTCTGTGGATAGAGACTGTTACACCACTGGGTCTGTAGATAGAGACTGTTACACCACTGGGTCTGTGGATAGAGACTGTTACACCACTGGGTCTGTAGATAGAGACTGTTACACCACTGGGTCTGTGGATATGATAGAGACTGTTACACCACTGGGTCTGTGGATATGATAGAGACTGTTACACCACTGGGTCTGTAGATATGATAGAGACTGTTACACCACTGGGTCTGTAGATAGAGACTGTTACACCACTGGGTCTGTAGATAGAGACTGTTACACCACTGGGTCTGTAGATAGACTGTTACACCACTGGGTCTGTAGATAGAGACTGTAACATCACTGGGTCTGTAGATATGATAGAGACTGTTACACCACTGGGTCTGTAGATAGAGACTGTTACACCACTGGGTCTGTGGATAGAGACTGTTACACCACTGGGTCTGTAGATAGAGACTGTTACACCACTGGGTCTGTAGATAGAGACTGTTACACCACTGGGTCTGTAGATAGAGACTGTTACACCACTGGGTCTGTGGATAGAGACTGTTACATCACTGGGTCTGTAGATAGAGACTGTTACACCACTGGGTCTGTAGATAGAGACTGTTACACCACTGGGTCTGTAGATAGAGACTGTTACACCACTGGGTCTGTGGATAGACTGTTACACCACTGGGTCTGTGGATAGAGACTGTTACACCACTGGGTCTGTGAATATGATAGAGACTGTTACACCACTGGGTCTGTAGATAGAGACTGTTACACCACTGGGTCTGTAGATAGAGACTGTTACACCACTGGGTCTGTGGATATGATAGAGACTGTTACACCACTGGGTCTGTGGATAGAGACTGTTACACCACTGGGTCTGTGGATATGATAGAGACTGTTACACCACTGGGTCTGTGGATAGAGACTGTTACATCACTGGGTCTGTGGATAGAGACTGTTACACCACTGGGTCTGTAGATAGAGACTGTTACACCACTGGGTCTGTGGATAGAGACTGTTACATCACTGGGTCTGTGGATAGAGACTGTTACACCACTGGGTCTGTGGATAGAGACTGTTACACCACTGGGTCTGTGGATAGAGACTGTTACACCACTGGGTCTGTAGATAGAGACTGTTACACCACTGGGTCTGTAGATAGAGACTGTTACACCACTGGGTCTGTGGATAGACACTGTTACACCACTGGGTCTGTGGATAGAGACTGTTACATCACTGGGTCTGTGGATAGAGACTGTAACATCACTGGGTCTGTGGATAGACACTGTTACATCACTGGGTCTGTGGATAGAGACTGTTACACCACTGGGTCTGTAGATAGAGACTGTTACACCACTGGGTCTGTGGATAGACACTGTTACACCACTGGGTCTGTAGATAGAGACTGTTAAACCACTGGGTCTGTGGATATGATAGAGACTGTTACACCACTGGGTCTGTAGATAGAGACTGTTACACCACTGGGTCTGTAGATAGAGACTGTTACACCACTGGGTCTGTAGATAGAGACTGTTACACCACTGGGTCTGTAGATAGAGACTGTTACACCACTGGGTCTGTAGATATGATAGAGACTGTTACACCACTGGGTCTGTAGATAGAGACTGTTACTCCACTGGGTCTGTGGATAGAGACTGTTACACCACTGGGCCTGTAGATAGAGACTGTTACACCACTGGGTCTGTAGATAGAGACTGTTACACCACTGGGTCTGTGGATAGAGACTGTTACACCACTGGGTCTGTAGATAGAGACTGTTACACCACTGGGTCTGTAGATAGAGACTGTTACACCACTGGGTCTGTGGATATGATAGAGACTGTTACACCACTGGGTCTGTGGATAGAGACTGTTACACCACTGGGTCTGTGGATAGACTGTTACACCACTGGGTCTGTAGATAGAGACTGTTACTCCACTGGGTCTGTAGATAGAGACTGTTACACCACTGGGTCTGTAGATAGAGACTGTTAAACCACTGGGTCTGTGGATATGATAGAGACTGTTACACCACTGGGTCTGTAGATAGAGACTGTTAAACCACTGGGTCTGTAGATATGATAGAGACTGTTACACCACTGGGTCTGTGGATAGAGACTGTTACACCACTGGGTCTGTGGATATGATAGAGACTGTTACACCACTGGGTCTGTAGATAGAGACGGTTACACCACTGGGTCTGTGGATAGAGACTGTTACACCACTGGGTCTGTGGATAGAGACTGTTACACAACTGGGTCTGTGGATAGAGACTGTTACACCACTGGGTCTGTGGATAGAGACTGTTACACCACTGGGTCTGTGGATAGAGACTGTTACACCACTGGGTCTGTGGATATGATAGAGACTGTTACACCACTGGGTCTGTAGATAGAGACTGTTACACCACTGGGTCTGTAGATAGACACTGTTACACCACTGGGTCTGTAGATAGAGACTGTTACACCACTGGGTCTGTGGATAGACACTGTTACACCACTGGGTCTGTAGATAGAGACTGTTTCATCACTGGGTCTGTAGATAGAGACTGTTACACCACTGGGTCTGTAGATAGAGACTGTTACACCACTGGGTCTGTGGATAGAGACTGTTACACCACTGGGTCTGTAGATAGAGACTGTTACACCACTGGGTCTGTGGATAGAGACTGTAACATCACTGGGTCTGTAGATAGAGACTGTTACACCACTGGGTCTGTGGATAGAGACTGTTACACCACTGGGTCTGTAGATAGAGACTGTTACATCACTGGGTCTGTAGATAGAGACTGTTACACCACTGGGTCTGTGGATAGACACTGTTACACCACTGGGTCTGTAGATATGATAGAGACTGTTACACCACTGGGTCTGTAGATAGAGACTGTAACATCACTGGGTCTGTAGATAGAGACTGTTACACCACTGGGTCTGTGGATAGAGACTGTTACACCACTGGGTCTGTGGATATGATAGAGACTGTTACACCACTGGGTCTGTGGATATGATAGAGACTGTTACACCACTGGGTCTGTGGATAGAGACTGTTACACCACTGGGTCTGTAGATAGAGACTGTTACACCACTGGGTCTGTAGATAGAGACTGTTACACCACTGGGTCTGTAGATAGAGACTGTTACACCACTGGGTCTGTAGATAGAGACTGTTACACCACTGGGTCTGTAGATAGAGACTGTTACACCACTGGGTCTGTAGATAGAGACTGTTACACCACTGGGTCTGTAGATAGAGACTGTTACACCACTGGGTCTGTGGATATGATAGAGACTGTTACACCACTGGGTCTGTAGATAGACACTGTTACACCACTGGGTCTGTAGATAGAGACTGTAACATCACTGGGTCTGTGGATAGAGACTGTTACACCACTGGGTCTGTGGATAGAGACTGTAACATCACTGGGTCTGTAGATAGAGACTGTTACACCACTGGGTCTGTAGATAGAGACTGTTACACCACTGGGTCTGTGGATAGAGACTGTTACACCACTGGGTCTGTGGATATGATAGAGACTGTTACACCACTGGGTCTGTAGATAGAGACTGTTACACCACTGGGTCTGTAGATAGAGACTGTTACACCACTGGGTCTGTAGATAGAGACTGTTACACCACTGGGTCTGTGGATAGAGACTGTTACACCACTGGGTCTGTAGATAGAGACTGTTACACCACTGGGTCTGTGGATAGAGACTGTTACACCACTGGGTCTGTAGATAGAGACTGTTACACCACTGGGTCTGTGGATATGATAGAGACTGTTACACCACTGGGTCTGTAGATAGACACTGTTACACCACTGGGTCTGTAGATAGAGACTGTAACATCACTGGGTCTGTGGATATGATAGAGACTGTTACACCACTGGGTCTGTTGATAGAGACTGTTACACCACTGGGTCTGTAGATAGAGACTGTAACATCACTGGGTCTGTAGATATGATAGAGACTGTTACACCACTGGGTCTGTAGATATGATTGAGACTGTTACACCACTGGGTCTGTGGATAGAGACTGTTACACCACTGGGTCTGTAGATAGAGACTGTTACACCACTGGGTCTGTGGATAGAGACTGTTACACCACTGGGTCTGTGGATAGAGACTGTTACACCACTGGGTCTGTGGATAGAGACTGTTACACCACTGGGTCTGTAGATAGAGACTGTTACAACACTGGGTCTGTAGAT
Organism: Oncorhynchus tshawytscha; assembly: GCF_018296145.1. NCBI lineage: Eukaryota > Metazoa > Chordata > Actinopteri > Salmoniformes > Salmonidae > Oncorhynchus > Oncorhynchus tshawytscha. The sequence goes on from NW_024609681.1 coordinate 230,411, forward strand.
ATGATAGAGACTGTTACACCACTGGGTCTGTGGATAGAGACTGTTACACCACTGGGTCTGCAGATAGAGACTGTTACACCACTGGGTATGTGGATAGAGACTCTTACACCACTGGGTCTGTGGATAGAGACTGTTACTCCACTGGGTCAGTGGATATGACAGAGACTGTTACACCACTGGGTCTGTGGATAGAGACTGTTACACCACTGGGTCTGTGGATAGAGACTGTTACACCACTGGGTCTGTAGATAGAGACTGTTACACCACTGGGTCTGTAGATATGATAGAGACTGTTACACCACTGGGTCTGTAGATAGAGACTGTTACATCACTGGGTCTGTAGATAGAGACTGTTACACCACTGGGTCTGTGGATATGATAGAGACTGTTACACCACTGGGTCTGTAGATAGACACTGTTACACCACTGGGTCTGTAGATAGAGACTGTAACATCACTGGGTCTGTGGATAGAGACTGTTACACCACTGGGTCTGTAGATAGAGACTGTTACACCACTGGGTCTGTGGATAGAGACTGTTACACCACTGGGTCTGTGGATAGAGACTGTTACACCACTGGGTCTGTGGATAGAGACTGTTACACCACTGGGTCTGTAGATAGAGACTGTAACAGCACTGGGTCTGTAGATAGAGACTGTTACACCACTGGGTCTGTGGATATGATAGAGACTGTTACACCACTGGGTCTGTAGATAGACACTGTTACACCACTGGGTCTGTGGATAGACTGTTACACCACAGGGTCTGTGGATAGAGACTGTTACACCACTGGGTCTGTAGATAGAGACTGTTACACCACTGGGTCTGTGGATAGAGACTGTTACACCACTGGGTCTGTAGATAGAGACTGTTACACCACTGGGTCTGTGGATAGAGACTGTTACACCACTGGGTCTGTAGATAGAGACTGTTACACCACTGGGTCTGTGGATAGAGACTGTTACACCACTGGGTCTGTGGATAGAGACTGTTACACCACTGGGTCTGTGGATAGAGACTGTTACACCACTGGGTCTGTGGATAGAGACTGTTACACCACTGGGTCTGTGGATAGAGACTGTTACACCACTGGGTCTGTAGATATGATAGAGACTGTTACACCACTGGGTCTGTGGATAGAGACTGTTACACCACTGGGTCTGTAGATATGATAGAGACTGTTACACCACTGGGTCTGTGGATAGAGACTGTTACACCACTGGGTTTGTGGATAGAGACTGTTACATCACTGGGTCTGTGGATAGAGACTGTCACACCACTGGGTCTGTAGATAGAGACTGTTACACCACTGGGTCTGTAGATAGAGACTGTTACACCACTGGGTCTGTAGATAGAGACTGTTACACCACTGGGTCTGTAGATAGAGACTGTTACACCACTGGGTCTGTAGATAGAGACTGTTACACCACTGGGTCTGTAGATAGAGACTGTTACACCACTGGGTCTGTGGATAGAGACTGTTACACCACTGGGTCTGTAGATAGAGACTGTTACACCACTGGGTCTGTGGATATGATAGAGACTGTTACACCACTGGGTCTGTAGATAGAGACTGTTACACCACTGATAATTCAGGCTGAATTCTTCCACTGATTCAGGGTGATAATTCAGTGCTGATTCTTCCACTCATTCAGGGTGATTCTTCCACTGATTCAGGGTGATAATTCAGGGTGATTCTTCCACTGATTCAGGGTGATTCTTCCACTGATTCAGGGTGATTCTTCCACTGATTCAGGGTGATTCTTCCACTGATTCAGGGTGATAATTCAGGGTGATTCTTCCACTGATTCAGGGTGATTCTTCCACTGATTCAGGGTGATAATTCAGGGTGATAATTCAGTGCTGATTCTTCCACTGATTCAGGGTGATAATTCAGTGCTGATTCTTCCACTGATTCAGGGTGATAATTCAGTGCTGATTCTTCCACTCATTCAGGGTGATAATTCAGTGCTGATTCTTCCCTGATTCAGGGTGACAATTCATTGCTGATTCTTCCACTGATTCAGGGTGATTCTTCCACTGATTCAGGGTGATTCTTCCACTGATTCAGGGTGATAATTCATTGCTGATTCTTCCACTGATTCAGGGTGATTCTTCCACTGATTCAGGGTGATAATTCAGTGCTGATTCTTCCACTGATTCAGGATGATTCTTCCACTGATTCAGGGTGATTCTTCCACTGATTCAGGGTGATAATTCAGGGTGATTCTTCCACTGATTCAGGGTGATAATTCAGGGTGATAATTCAGTGCTGATTCTTCCACTGATTCAGGGTGATAATTCAGTGCTGATTCTTCCACTGATTCAGGGTGATAATTCAGTGCTGATTCTTCCACTGATTCAGGGTGATAATTCAGTGCTGATTCTTCCACTGATTCAGGGTGATTCTTCCACTGATTCAGGGAGATAATTCAGTGCTGATTCTTCCGGTGTTCTGCACCGCATAAAGAATAAAACATTCATCAAAACGGAATAGTAGATAAGGTTATCCAAGCAGTAATCATAACCTGAAACAACAACAATTCCTACTTTACCTGGGATCAGGCGCTGCCAATGGGAGGGAGTGAGGGAGAGGGAGGGAGAGAGAGAGGAAGAGTTAGGGAGAGAGAGAGTTAGAGAGGGAGAGGGAGAGAGAGAGGGAGAGGGAGAGTTAGGGAGAGAGAGAGAGTTAGGGAGGGACAGAGAGAGAGGGAGAGAGAGAGAGAGTTAGAGAGGGAGAGGGAGAGGGAGAGAGAGAGGGAGAGGGAGAGTTAGGGAGAGAGAGAGAGTTAGGGAGGGACAGAGAGAGAGGGAGAGAGAGAGAGTTAGAGAGAGAAGTTTGTAGCTCACCACATAATCTTACCAGGTCACGTCTATCGCTACCTAACAAAACCTCTACCACTCACACACAGATCACATTACATAACGGTGCCACAGGTGACCCGCTGTTAGAAAGCCTGTCAGATACACATCTGAATCCCAAATGGCATATTATCCCCCATAAGGCCCTGGTCTAAAGTAGTGCACTATGAAGGGAACAGGGTTTCATAGGACTCTGGTCTAAAGTAGTGCACTATGAAGGGAGTAGGGTTTCATAGGACTCTGGTCTAAAGTAGTGCACTATGAAGGGAGTAGGGTTCCATAGGACTCTGGTCTAAAGTAGTGCACTATGAAGGGAACATTTGGAGCTCACATATCATGAGTCTGACAACACACCCTCACAACGCCTCTTAACCACTAATCAGTTACCTATTGTATACTTAGACCATTTAGTCACACACACACACACACACACACACACACACACACACACACACACACACACACACACACACACACACACACACACACACACACACACACACACACACACACACACACACACACACACACACACACACACACAAACACACAGGCTGTAAACTGGGTTCTGAGTGTTAGATTCAACAGTATGGAAAGAGGGAAAGAGAGAGAGAGGGAGAGAGAGTTGTTATTGATCCTGTTATTGATCCTGATTCAGCCTGATAAATATGTTCTGTCCTGATGTTATTGATCCTGATTCAGCCTGATAAATGTGTTATGTCCTGATGTCATTGATCCTGATAAATATGTGTTCTGTCCTGATGTTATTGATCCTGATACAGCCTGATACATGCGTGTTCTGTCCTGATGTTATTGATCCTGATAAATACGTGTTCTGTCCTGATGTTATTCATCCTGATAAATATGTGTTCTGTCCTGATGTTATTGATCCTGATTCAGCCTGATAAATACATGTTCTGTCCTGATGTTATTGATCCTGAGAAATACGTGTTCTGTCCTGATGTTATTCATCCTGATAAATATGTGTTCTGTCCTGATGTTATTGATCCTGATAAATACGTGTTCTGTCCTGATGTTATTCATCCTGATAAATATGTGTTCTGTCCTGATGTTATTCATCCTGATAAATATGTGTTCTGTTCTGATGTTATTGATCCTGATAAACATGTGTTCTGTCCTGATGTTATTGATCCTGATTCAGCCTAATAAATACGTGTTCTGTCCTGATGTTATTGATCCTGATAAATATGTGTTCTGTTCTGATGTTATTGATCCTGATACAGCCTGATAAATATGTGTTCTCTCCTGATGTTATTGATCCTGATACAGCCTGATAAGTATGTGTTCTGTCCTGATGTTATTGATCCTGATAAATACGTGTTCTGTCCTGATGTTATTCATCCTGATAAATATGTGTTCTGTCCTGATGTTATTGATCCTGATAAATATGTGTTCTGTCCTGATGTTATTGATCCTGATTCAGCCTGATAAATATGTGTTCTGTTCTGATGTTATTGATCCTGATAAACATGTGTTCTGTCCTGATGTTATTGATCCTGATACAGCCTGATAAATACGTGTTCTGTCCTGATGTTATTCATCCTGATAAACATGTGTTCTGTTCTGATGTTATTGATCCTGATTCAGCCCGATAAATACGTGTTCTGTCCTGATGTTATTGATCCTGGTAAATATGTGTTCTGTCCTGATGTTATTGATCCTGATAAATATGTGTTCTGTCCTGATGTTATTGATCCTGATAAATATGTGTTCTGTCCTGATGTTATTGATCCTGATAAATATGTGTTCTTTCCTGATGTTATTGATCCTGATACAGCCTGATAAATACGTGTTCTGTCCTGATGTTATTCATCCTGATAATTATGTGTTCTGTCCTGATGTTATTGATCCTGATACAGCCTGATAAATATGTATTCTGTCCTGATGTTATTGATCCTGATAAATATGTGTGTGTTCTGTCCTGATGTTATTGATCCTGATTCAGCCTGATAATTATGTGTTCTGTCCTGATGTTATTGATCCTGATACAGCCTGATAAATACATGTTCTGTCCTCCTCTTGTTGTTATGACAACTAACTCATTTTTTTCTCTCTTCCTCTCCTCCCCGCTGTTCCTCCCAGCCATGCACCCTCCCTTGTCGCTCCTCTCCCTCCTCCTCCACCTCTCCCTGTACCCCAGTGCATGCTGGTCCTCCAGGATCATCGTAGTCCCTCCCATCATGTTTGAGTCCCATCTCTACATCTTCAAGACCCTGGCCACAGAACTCCACCTCCAGGGACATGATACTTCCTTCCTGCTGTCAGAGGGGCGCCAGGTAACATTGTGTTACTAAGTAGAGGGTCATTGGTGTCAGATGTGGGCCAGGTAACATTGTGTTACTAAGTAGCAGGGTCATTGGTGTCAGAGGAGGGCCAGGTAACATTGTTATACTAAGTAGCAGGATCATTGGTGTCAGAGGTGGGCCAGGTAACATTGTGTTACTAAGTAGAGGGTCAGAATTGGGCCAGGTAACATTGTGTTACTAAGTAGCAGGATCATTGGTGTCAGAGGTGGGCCAGGTAACATTGTGTTACTAAGTAGAGGGTCAGAGGTGGGCCAGGTATCATTGTGTTACTAAGTAGAGGGTCAGAGGTGGGCCAGGTAACATTGTGTTACTAAGTAGCAGGGTCATTGGTATCAGAGGTGGGCCAGGTAACATTGTGTTACTAAGTAGCAGGGTCATTGGTGTCAGAGGTGGGCCAGGTAACATTGTGTTACTAAGTAGCAGGGTCATTGGTGTCAGAGGTGGGCCAGGTAACATTGTGTTACTAAGTAGCAGGGTCATTGGTGTCAGAGGTGGGCCAGGTAACATTGTGATACTAAGTAGCAGGGTCATTGTACTGAACGTAAGGTCATTTCCACAGTAACAGAATTGCAATTTTTTTACTTAAAATGTCTGCCTAAGAAAAACCACTGATTTCAAAGTTTAACAAACCAAACGACTCTATGCACAATGACTACTTTTAACAATTTAATCGGAACATTTTACTAAAACATATTTCCTTAAAATCTCCCTCAGTTTTCTTGTGACCACGTTTTCTAAAAAAACCCTCGTAAATATATTCTCCCAGGGTTAATTCCCCACATGATGTGTTAGTGTTGAGGGTGAGACAGACAAACCTTAGATTTCGCCTATGTGTCCTTTGTCACTGTAGGTTCTAACGTACACAGTCATTAAACATTGTTTACCATCTCTGTGGGTTACTTAGGCCCTGTAAATCAAACTAACAAGCAGCTCCATTATGGCTGACTGGAACGCCTTTACAGAACCTGTTAGCTGTTGATCAGGGAGCTACCTCTAGAACCTGTTAGCTGTTGATCAGGGAGCTACCTCTAGAACCTGTTAGCTGTTGATCAGGGAGCTACCTCTAGAACCTGTTAGCTGTTGATCAGGGAGCTACCTCTAGAACCTGTTAGCTGTTGATCAGGGAGCTACCTCTAGAACCTGTTAGCTGTTGATCAGGGAGCTACCTCTAGAACCTGTTAGCTGTTGATCAGGGAGCTACCTCCAGAACCTGTTAGCTATTGATCAGAGGAGCTACCTCTAGAACCTGTTAGCTGTTGATCAGGGAGCTACCTCTAGAACCTGTTAGCTGTTGATCAGGGAGCTACCTCTAGAACCTGTTAGCTGTTGATCAGGAGAGCTACCTCTAGAACCTGTTAGCTGTTGATCAGGGAGCTACCTCTAGAACCTGTTAGCTGTTGATCAGGGGAGCTGCCTCTAGAACCTGTTAGCTGTTGATCAGGGGAGCTACCTCTAGAACCTGTTAGCTGTTGATCAGGGGAGCTACCTCTAGAACCTGTTAGCTGTTGATCAGGAGAGCTACCTCTAGAACCTGTTAGCTGTTGATCAGGGGAGCTACCTCTAGAACCTGTTAGCTGTTGATCAGGGGAGCTGCCTCTAGAACCTGTTAGCTGTTGATCAGGGGAGCTACCTCTAGAACCTGTTAGCTGTTGATCAGGGGAGCTACCTCTAGAACCTGTTAGCTGTTGATCAGGGGAGCTACCTCTAGAACCTGTTAGCTGTTGATCAGGGGAGCTGCCTCTAGAACCTGTTAGCTGTTGATCAGGGAGCTACCTCTAGAACCTGTTAGCTGTTGATCAGGGAGCTACCTCTAGAACCTGTTAGCTGTTGATCAGGGAGCTGCCTCTAGAACCTGTTAGCTGTTGATCAGGGAGCTACCTCTAGAACCTGTTAGCTGTTGATCAGGGAGCTACCTCTAGAACCTGTTAGCTGTTGATCAGGGGAGCTGCCTCTAGAACCTGTTAGCTGTTGATCAGGGAGCCACCTCTAGAACCTGTTAGCTGTTGATCAGGGAGCTGCCTCTAGAACCTGTTAGCTGTTGATCAGGGAGCTGCCTCTAGAACCTGTTAGCTGTTGATCAGGGGAGCTACCTCTAGAACCTGTTAGCTGTTGATCAGGTGAGCTACCTCTATAACCTGTTAGCTGTTGATCAGGGGAGCTACCTCTAGAACCTGTTAGCTGTTGATCAGGGGAGCTGCCTCTAGAACCTGTTAGCTGTTGATCAGGGGAGCTACCTCTAGAACCTGTTAGCTGTTGATCAGGGGAGCTACCTCTAGAACCTGTTAGCTGTTGATCAGGGGAGCTACCTCTAGAACCTGTTAGCTGTTGATCAGGGAGCTGCCTCTAGAACCTGTTAGCTGTTGATCAGGGGAGCTGCCTCTAGAACCTGTTAGCTGTTGATCAGGGGAGCTACCTCTAGAACCTTTTAGCTGTTGATCAGGGGAGCTACCTCTGGAACCTGTTAGCTGTTGATCAGGAGAGCTACCTCTGGAATCTGTTAGCTGTTGATCAGGAGAGCTGCCTCTAGAACCTGTTAGCTGTTGATCAGGGGAGCTACCTCTAGAACCTGTTAGCTGTTGATCAGGGGAGCTACCTCTGGAACCTGTTAGCTGTTGATCAGGAGAGCTACCTCTAGAACCTGTTAGCTGTTGATAAGGGGAGCTGCCTCTAGAACCTGTTAGCTGTTGATCAGGGACCTACCTCTAGAACCTGTTAGCTGTGTATGCTGAGGTGCTCCCAGCAGCCCTTATAGAGACTCCCCATGTTTAATCCATTCTGAGGGGCTGTTAGCTGTAGTAACCTAGTACTGTTAGCTGTAGTAGTCTAGTAACCTAATACTGTTAGCTGTAGTAACCTAGTACTGTTAGCTGTAGTAGTCTAGTATTGTGAGCTGTAGTAGTCTAGTACTGTTAGCTGTAGTAGTCTAGTACTGTTAGCTGTAGTAGTCTAGTACTGTTAGCTGTAGTAGTCTAGTAACCTAATACTGTTAGCTGTAGTAACCTAGTACTGTTAGCTGTAGTAGTCTAGTAACCTAATACTGTTAGCTGTAGTAACCTAGTACTGTTAGCTGTAGTAGTCTAGTACTGTTAGCTGTAGTAACCTAGTACTGTTAGCTGTAGTAACCTAGTACTGTTAGCTGTAGTAGTCTAGTACTGTTAGCTGTAGTAGTCTAGTACTGTTAGCTGTAGTAGTCTCGTACTGTTAGCTGTAGTAGTCTAGTACTGTTAGCTGTAGTAGTCTAGTACTGTTAGCTGTAGTAGTCTAGTACTGTTAGCTAGTAGTACTGTTAGCTAGTACTGTTAGCTGTAGTAGTCTAGTACTGTTAGCTAGTAGTCTAGTACTGTTAGCTGTAGTAGTCTAGTGCTGTTAGCTGTAGTAGTCTAGTACTGTTAGCTGTAGTAGTCTAGTACTGTTAGCTGTAGTAACCTAGTACTGTTAGCTGTGTACATGTTACTATATTGCCCCTTGGGATAAAAAGACTCTCCTCTCCTCTCCTCTAGGTGCCCCCCTCCCCCCACTACACCTTCCAGCGTTACCCAGGCATCTTCAACTCCTCCACAGCCGACAGTTTCCTCCAGTCCAAGGTCAGCAACATCTTCTCTGGTCGTCTCACGGCGTTGGAACTCTTCGACATCCTCGACCACTACGCCCAGAACTGCGACGCCGTTGTGGGAAACAAAGAGGTCATGACCCAACTCAAGGATGCCAAATTTGACCTTTTATTGGTCGACCCCAACGAGATGTGTGGGTTCGTGATCGCTCACATCCTCGGGGTTCCCTACGCTGTCTTTTCCACAGGCCTATGGTACCCAGCGGAAGTCGGGGCTCCTGCCCCTCTATCGTACGTCCCAGAGTTCAACTCTCTCCTCACCGATCAGATGTCTCTAGTCCAGAGGATTACCAACACGGCGGTGTACCTGGTGTCCCGGTTCGGTGTTCAGTACCTGGTGTTACCTAAGTACGAGCGCATCATGAGGAAGCACGGTGTGGAGCCGCGGGTGGCCATGCAGGATCTGGTTCAGGGGAGCAGGCTGTGGATGTTGTCTACTGATCTGGCCCTGGAGTTCCCGAGGCCCACTCTACCACATGTTGTCTATGTAGGGGGGATACTGACCAAACCTGCCAGCCCGTTACCTCAGGTTAGTACACACACACACACACACACACACACACACACACACACACACACACACACACACACACACACACACACACACACACACACACACACACATACACATACAAACATACACGTACACATACACACACACAAACCTGTGTTTTGTGTGTACTAACCTTAACAGTGTTGGTCTCCTCCAGTGTTATATCTATGGTTGGTCTCCTCCAGTGTTGGTCTCCTCCAGTGTTATATCTATGGTTAGTCTCCTCCAGTGTTATATCTATGGTTAGTCTCCTCCAGTGTTATATCTATGGTTAGTCTCCTCTAGTGTTGGTCTCCTCCAGTGTTATATCAATGGTTGGGCTCCTCCAGTGTTATATCAATGGTTGGTCTCCTCCAGTGTTATATCTATGGTTGGTCTCCTCCAGTGTTATATCTATGGTTGGTCTCCTCCAGTGTTGGTCTCCTCCAGTGTTATATCTATGGTTGGTCTCCTCCAGTGTTGGTCTCCTCCAGTGTTATATCAATGGTTTGTCTCCTCCAGTGTTGGTCTCCTCCAGTGTTATATCTATGGTTGGTCTCCTCAGTGTTATATCAGTGTTATATCAATGGTTGGTCTCCTCCAGTGTTATATCTATGGTTGGACTCCTCCAGTGTTGGTCTCCTCCAGTGTTATATCTATGGTTGGTCTCCTCCAGTGTTGGTCTCCTCCAGTGTTATATCTATGGTTGGGCTCCTCCAGTGTTGGTCTCCTCCAGTGTTATATCTATGGTTAGTCTCCTCTAGTGTTGGTCTCCTCCAGTGTTATATCTATGGTTGGTCTCCTCCAGTGTTGGTCTCCTCCAGTGTTGGTCTACTCCAGTGTTGGTCTCCTCCAGTGTTATATCTATGGTTGGTCTCCTCCAGTGTTATATCTATGGTTGGTCTCCTCTAGTGTTGGTCTCCTCTAGTGTTGGTCTCCTCTAGTGTTATATCTATGGTTGGTCTCCTCTAGTGTTGGTCTCCTCTAGTGTTGGTCTCCTCCAGTGTTATATCTATGGTTGGTCTCCTCTAGTGTTGGTCTCCTCTAGTGTTGGTCTCCTCTAGTGTTGGTCTCATCCAGTGTTATATCTATGGTTGGTCTCCTCCAGTGTTATATCTATGGTTGGTCTCCTCTAGTGTTGGTCTCCTCCAGTGTTATATCTATGGTTGGTCTCCTCCAGTGTTGGTCTCCTCCAGTGTTGGTCTCCTCCAGTGTTGTATCTATGGTTGGTCTCCTCTAGTGTTGGTCTCCTCCAGTGTTATATCTATGGTTGGTCTCCTCCAGTGTTATATCTATGGTTGGTCTCCTCTAGTGTTGGTCTCCTCCAGTGTTATATCTATGGTTGGTCTCCTCCAGTGTTGGTCTCCTCCAGTGTTGGTCTCCTCCAGTGTTATATCTATGGTTGGTCTCCTCCAGTGTTGTATCTATGGTAGTCTCCTCCAGTGTTGGTCTCCTCCAGTGTTATATCTATGGTAGTCTCCTCCAGTGTTGGTCTCCTCCAGTGTTATATCTATGGTTGGTCTCCTCCAGTGTTGGTCTCCTCCAGTTTTATATCTATGGTTGGTCTCCTCCAGTGTTGGTCTCCTCCAGTGTTATATCTATGGTTGGTCTCCTCCAGTGTTATATCTATGGTTGGTCTCCTCCAGTGTTACATCTATGGTTGGTCTCCTCCAGTGTTATATCTATGGTTAGTCTCCTCCAGTGTTATATCTATGGTTGGGCTCCTCCAGTGTTGGTCTCCTCCAGTGTTATATCAATGGTTGGTCTCCTCCAGTGTTGGTCTCCTCCAGTGTTATATCTATGGTTGGTCTCCTCCAGTGTTATATCTATGGTTGGTCTCCTCCTGTGTTGGTCTCCTCCAGTGTTATATCTATGGTTGGTCTCCTCCAGTGTTGGTCTCCTCCAGTGTTATATCTATGGTTGGTCTCCTCCAGTGTTATATCTATGGTTGGTCTCCTCCAGTGTTATATCTATGGTTGGGCTCCTCCAGTGTTGGTCTCCTCCAGTGTTATATCTATGGTTGGTCTCCTCCAGTGTTGGTCTCCTCCAGTGTTATATCTATGGTTGGTCTCCTCCAGTGTTGGTCTCCTCCAGTGTTATATCAATGGTTGGTCTCCTCCAGTTTTATATCTATGGTTGGTCTCCTCCAATGTTATATTTATGGTTGGTCTCCTCCAGTGTTATATCTATGGTTAGTCTCCTCCAGTGTTATATCTATGGTTGGTCTCCTCCAGTGTTGGTCTCCTCCAGTGTTATATCTATGGTTGGTCTCCTCCAGTGTTGGTCTCCTCCAGTGTTATATCAATGGTTGGTCTCCTCCAGTGTTATATCTATGGTTGGTCTCCTCCAATGTTATATTTATGGTTGGTCTCCTCCAGTGTTGGTCTCCTCCAGTGTTATATCTATGGTATTCTCCTCCAGTGTTGGTCTCCTCCAGTCTTATATCTATTGTCGGGCTCCTGCAAGTGTTGGGCTCCTCCAGTGTTATATCTATGGTAGTCTCCTCCAGTGTTGGTCTCCTCTAGTGTTATATCTATGGTTGGTCTCCTCCTGTTGGAGGCCACGGAAGGTGAGTTGTATGGCATTGAAGCTCGTCTGGAGGTTACTTAACACAGTGTCCAAAGAAGGGCCAGAAGTATACAGAATGGGGTCGTCTGCGTAGAGGTGGATCAGAGAATCACCAGCAGCAAGAGCAACATCATTGATGTATACAGAGAAAAGAGTCGGCCCGAGAATTGAACCCTGAGGTATCCCCATAGAGACGGCCAGAGATCCAGACGACAAGTCCCTCCGATGTGACACACTGAATTCTGTCTTAGAAGTAGTTAGTGAACCAGGCGAGGCAGTCATTTGAGAAACCAAGGCTGTTGAGTCCCGATAAGAATGTGGTGATTGACGGAGTCAAAAGCCTTGGCCAGGTGGATGAATACGGCTGGACAGTAATGTCTCTTATCGATGGCGGTTATGATATCATTTAGAACCTTGAGTGTGGCTGAGATGCACCCATGACCAGCTCTGAAACCAGATTGCATAGCGGAGAAGGTATGGTGGGTCGGTGATCTGTTTGTTAACTTGGATTTCGAAGACCTTAGAAAGGCAGGGCAGGATAGGGCAGGATAGTTGGGGTAGCCAGGTAGAAAGCATGGCCACCGTAGAAAAATGCTAATTGAAATTCTCAATTATCGTGGATTTATCGGTGTGACAGTCTTTCCTAGCCTCAGGGCAGTGTGCAGCTGGTAGGAGGTGCTCTTGTTCTCCCTTGTGCTACAGAATGCAAATTTCTGTTTGAAAAAGCCTATGCTTTCCTATCTGCCTGTGTATATTGGTTCCTCGGTCACGTCGGCAGTTCAGTCTTGATGGATTGGCTCCGGCTCCGTGTCGACAATAAATGGTCCAGGCCAATTGGCAAAGGAGGTATTGTAACCCTAGAACTAGCTCAAGGCCAGATGGTGCTTGCTTCGGGACAGAGGCATTAGCTAACAGTAGCCGCTCGTTTGCAGCTAGCAGGAATCCGGTGATATTGTAGAGTGAAGCATTCCGATATGCTCTGGGTTGGTATCGCGCTGTGCAGACTGGCAGGTGATTGTCCGAGCTAAGGCTGGCTGATGCCGGGGGGAAAAAAGGCGATGACTGCTAGCCGTGGCTAACAAAGACTAGTAGCTAGTTAGCTGGCTAGAGGACCGCTAGCCATGGCTAACAAAGACTAGTAGCTAGTTAGCTGGCTAGAGGACCGCTAGCCGTGGCTAACAAAGACTAGTAGCTAGTTAGCTGGCTAGAGGACCGCTAGCCGTGGCTAACAAAAGACTAGTAGCTAGTTAGCTGGCTAGCTCCTGATGGAAGTTCCAGGTACTGTATAAGGAATAGAAATAGCAGATCCGTACCACATTGGGTGAGGCGGGTTGCAGGTAAGTATATTTAGTTCGTAGATAGAATGATAGATTAAGATATATACGAAAAAGTTCAGCTATTTACAAGGGATAAGATAAAGACAGATATACACGTCCTACTGCCCTGCCAACTTGGGGGGTCCAGGAAGTAAAAGGGATTGAATTTGTTGTTGCCTAATGTTTTTTTGGTAGGTTTCCACAATACTTTCCTTCCATCTATAACATTTCTTAAAACCTCTTTGGGCTGAGATCCCACTAAAGGGATCGATATGACAACAGCCAGTGAAAGTGCAGGGCGCCAAATTCAAACAACAGAAACCTCATAATTTAAATTCCTCAAACATACAAGTATTTTACACCATTTTAAAGATACACTTCTTGTTAATCCCACCACAGTGTCCAATTTCAAAAAGCCTTTACGACGATAGCACATCAAACGATTATGTTAGGTGAGTGCCTAGTCACAGAAAAACACAGCCATTTTTCCAGCAAAAAAGAGGAGTCACAAAAGCAGAAATAGAGATAAATGAATCACTAACCTTTGATGATCTTCATCAGATGACACTCATAGGACTTCATGTTACACAATACATGTATGTTTTGTTCGATGAAGTTCATATTTATATCAAAAAATCAGTATACATTGGCGCGTTATGTTCAGTAGTTCCAAAAATATCCGGTGATTTTGCAGAGAGCCACATCAATTAACAGAAATACTCATAATAACCATTGATAAAAAGATACAAGTGTTAAGCGTGGAACTTTAGATAAACTTCTCCTTAACTGTGTCAGATTTCAAAAAAACTTCACGGAAAAAGCAAACCATGAAATAATCTGAGTACAGCTCAGACAACAAAACAACCCAAACAGATATCCGCCATGTTGTGGAGTCAACATAAATCAGAAATAGAATTATAAATGTTCACTTACCTTTGATGATCTTCATCAGAATACACTCTCACTCCCAGTTCCACAATAAATGTTTGATTTGTTCGATAAAGTCCATAATTTATGTCCTCCTTTTTGTTCGTGCGTTTAGCCCAGTAATCCAAATTCATGACGTGCGAGCAGACGAACAGTCAAAAAGTTCCGTTACAGTCCGTAGAAACATGTCGAACGAATGTATAGAATCAATATTTAGGATGTTTTTATCATAAATCTTCAATAAGAATTCCTTTGGCTGGAGAAATGCAATGGAAAGCAAGCTACCACTCACGTGAACACGCGTGTTCAGCTCATGCCTCTCTGGCAGACCTCTAACTCAATCCCCTCTCATTCCCCCCTCCGTCACAGTAGAAGCATCAAACAAGGTTCTAAAGACTGTTGACATCTAGTGGAAGCCTTAGGAAGTGCAAAATGACCCCATAGACAC
>NW_024609681.1:250000-287500 GCF_018296145.1 Oncorhynchus tshawytscha
AGGAGGCTGATAGCCTAGCCTACTTTTTAGTTGTTGTTTTTACAGTCAACAATAGGATTGTGTTAGCTAGACAGAACCCCTTCCTGCCTTAAGGCTGATTGGCCCAAATGGCACCGTGATCCATATCGGTCACACTACATAGAGAATAGAGGGCCATTTGAGATACACTGTGACAATGACAAATGAGTAAAGCCTGAACCAAAGCACAAACAGCTCTGTTTACGATGCTACATCAGTTGGCTTTAGTTCTTCACGTAGATTACCTATTTAGTTGGTGTGTGTGTTTGTGTGTTTGTGTGTGTGTGTGTCTCTGTGTGTTGTTGTGTGTTGGACAACAGATAGTCCTATGTCTAGATTTGAACAGTCTCTCTCTCTCTCTGTGTGTGTGTGTGTGTGTGTGTGTGTGTGTGTGTGTGTGTGTGTGTGTGTGTGTGTGTGTGTGTGTGTGTGTGTGTGTGTGTGTGTGTGTGTGTGTGCGTGTGTGCGTGTGGTCAGTTTTACATTTCCCCCACTAATGGTTATGAATTGGGGAAAGCTGATCCTAGATCTGTTGCTAGGGGAAACTATCACCTCACTCAGGGGTCAACCAGGGTCATGGGAGACAGACAGGAAGTAGAATGATCATGTGACTCTTCTGCTGGCATGTGACGTCACATTCTGTTATGGTTTAATTCTCTGTTTTATATCAATAAAGTTTGATGATGATGTAAACAGCGTCCAGGGATACAGTAGCCGTGGAGACAGTAGTCACGGGGTGTTAGGTGTGTGTGTGTCTCTGTGTGTTGTTGTGTGTTGGACAACAGATAGTCCTATGTCTAGATCTGAACTGTCTCTCTCTCTCTGTGTGTGTGTGTGTGTGTGTGTGTGTGTGTGTGTGTGTGTGTGTGTGTGTGTGTGTGTGTGTGTGTGTGTGTGTGTGTGTGTGTGCAGGACTTTGAGTCGTGGGTAAATGTGTGTGGTGCATGGTGTGTGTGTGTGTGTGTGTGTGTGTGTGTGTGTGTGTCAGAGGACATCACTCACAAACTGGCTGTGTGTGCCCTGTGTGGCTGCCCTGCGTGGTCTGGTGGTACTACCAATTGTAATTCATTCACATTCCACTGCAACTGGGGAGGGGGAGGACACAACATGGCTGCTAAAATTCCCTTCCACTGCAACTGGGAAGGGGAGGCATGGCTGCTAATGGTCACATTCCCTTTGGCTGCAACTGGGGGGGAGGACACAACATGGCTGCAGAGGACATTCCCTTCCACTGCAACTGGGGAGGGGAGGACACCTGGGCAGGCATTCCCTTCCACTGCGTGGTCTGGAGGTACTACCAATTTAATTCATTCACATTCCACTGCAACTGGGAAGGGGAGGACACAACATGGCTGCTAATTCACATTCCCTTCCACTGCAACTGGGAAGGGGAGGACACAACATGGCTGCTAACTCACATTCCCTTCCACTGCAACTGGGAAGGGGAGGACACAACATGGCTGCTAACTCACATTCCCTTCCACTGCAACTGGGAAGGGGAGGACACAACATGGCTGCTAATTCACATTCCCTTCCACTGCAACTGGGAAGGGGAGGACACAACATGGCTGCTAAATCACATTGGTCGAGTTCCTCCCCGACTATATTGCAGACTCATGCTAAATCTTACAGCACCTGGATAGGTATAAATAACTGGTCACACAACCATTGGTTGATGCAAATCAACACTTGGGCATCTAGTTGGGCAGGAACTCATCCATTCCCACTGCAACTAGGAGGGAGAGGACACAAAATGGCTGCCAGGGGTGGCACCATCAGCCAGGTGGGTGAGGTAAAATGGCTGAATGATAAACGACCACTGCTCTTGTGGGCACTAAAATGGCCCCAGCACCTTACCTACTATCTCCAGTGTTGACAAGTTGAATTATATACTGCAGTGGATGTGGTGGTTCATTTCTGTATTATCAAATGAGGAGAGACAAACGTATCACACAAGTCGTAGTTATGCTTAAACAGAGTCTTTATTAGTGAGAGCTGGTCGATGAACCACCCTCAGATGATTCCTTGAGAGCCACGACACAAAGGCTACAAAAATATTTTATAGCAAAGATCCACCCCTCAGTCTACATGACAAACAACAGACGTGTGGAATGGGTCACAAGGTGGGACTTGATAAATGAGAAAGGTGTATCACGCAGACCGATAGCATTTGCTATGAAGACTGTTTTTATTGTTTAGTTTGGCCCCTGAGACGAGGCTCCGGTCTCGTCCCTGGTACTTCATAGCACAGAAACACCAACTCAGTCTATGGCATAAATCAATTGTCAACTCCAGATACTCCCATCTCCAGTAAAACCCCTTCTTGACCCCTCTCCTGGACAAGTTCACTGAGGGGAGTGAGCATCTAGGTCATACACTATCCCAGGATAGGTGCAACATCAGAGGTGACATACAATGGTTCCAGACACTACCACACACATCTTGTCTCAGACCTTATCTCCCCCAAGGCCAAAGGAGAGAGCGACTGGCTCACAGACATTGTGGAGACAAGTAATTGGTTCCCCAATAATCACGACATCCCTTCACATGGGTTAGAATAGGTACAGACACATTCACATGGTTTAGAATAGGTACAGACACATGGTTTAGAATAGGTAAAGACACATGGGTTAGAATAGGTAAAGACACATGGTTTAGAATAGGTAAAGACACATCCACATGGTTTAGGATAGGTAAAGACACATGGTTTAGAATAGGTAAAGACACATGGGTTAGAATAGGTAAAGACACATGGTTTAGAATAGGTAAAGACACATGGTTTAGATAGGTAGGTAAAGACACATGGTTTAGAATAGGTAAAGACACATGGTTTAGACACATGGTTTAGAATAGGTAAAGACACATGGTTTAGAATAGGTAAAGACACATGGTTTAGAATAGGTAAAGACACATGGTTTAGAATAGGTAAAGACACATGGTTTAGAATAGGTAAAGACACATGGTTTAGAATAGGTAAAGACACATGGTTTAGAATAGGTAAAGACACATGGTTTAGAATAGGTAAAGACACATTCACATGGTTTAGAATAGGTAAAGACACATGGTTTAGAATAGGTAAAGACACATGGTTTAGAATAGGTAAAGACACATTAAAGACACATGGTTTAGAATAGGTAAAGACACATGGTTTAGAATAGGTAAAGACACATGGTTTAGAATAGGTAAAGACACATGGTTTAGAATAGGTAAAGACACATGGTTTAGAATAGGTAAAGACACATGGTTTAGAATAGGTAAAGACACATGGTTTAGAATAGGTAAAGACACATGGTTTAGAATAGGTAAAGACACATGGTTTAGAATAGGTAAAGACACATGGTTTAGAATAGGTAAAGACATGGTTTAGAATAGGTAAAGACACATCACATAGGTAAAGACACATGGTTTAGAATAGGTAAAGACACATGGTTTAGAATAGGTAAAGACACATGGTTTAGAATAGGTAAAGACACATGGTTTAGAATAGGTAAAGACACACACATGGTTTAGAATAGGTAAAGACACATGGTTTAGAATAGGTAAAGACACATGGTTTAGAATAGGTAAAGACACATGGTTTAGAATAGGTAAAGACACATGGTTTAGAATAGGTAAAAGACACATGGTTTAGAATAGGTAAAGACACATGGTTTAGAATAGGTAAAGACACATGGTTTAGGATAGGTAAAGACACATGGTTTAGAATAGGTAAAGACACATGGTTTAGAATAGGTAAAGACACATTCACATGGTTTAGAATAGGTAAAGACACATGGTTTAGAATAGGTAAAGACACATGGTTTAGAATAGGTAAAGACACATGGTTTAGAATAGGTAAAGACACATGGTTTAGAATAGGTAAAGACACATGGTTTAGAATAGGTAAAGACACATGGTTTAGAATAGGTAAAGACACATGGTTTAGAATAGGTAAAGACACATGGTTTAGAATAGGTAAAGACACATTCACATGGTTTAGAATAGGTAAAGACACATGGTTTAGAATAGGTAAAGACACATGGTTTAGAATAGGTAAAGACACATGGTTTAGAATAGGTAAAGACACATGGTTTAGAATAGGTAAAGACACATGGTTTAGAATAGGTAAAGACACATGGTTTAGAATAGGTAAAGACACATGGTTTAGAATAGGTAAAGACACATGGTTTAGAATAGGTAAAGACACATGGTTTAGAATAGGTAAAGACACATGGTTTAGAATAGGTAAAGACACATGGTTTAGAATAGGTAAAGACACATGGTTTAGAATAGGTAAAGACACATGGTTTAGAATAGGTAAAGACACATGGTTTAGAATAGGTAAAGACACATGGTTTAGAATAGGTAAAGACACATGGTTTAGAATAGGTAAAGACACATGGTTTAGAATAGGTAAAGACACATGGTTTAGAATAGGTAAAGACACATGGTTTAGAAGACACATGGTTTAGAATAGGTAAAGACACATGGTTTAGAATAGGTAAAGACACAGGTAAAGACACATTCACATGGTTTAGAATAGGTAAAGACACATTCACATGGTTTAGAATAGGTAAAGACACATGGTTTAGAATAGGTAAAGACACATGGTTTAGAATAGGTAAAGACACATGGTTTAGAACAGGTAAAGACACATGGTTTAGAATAGGTAAAGACACATGGTTTAGAATAGGTAAAGACACATGGTTTAGAATAGGTAAAGACACATGGTTTAGAATAGGTAAAGACACATGGTTTAGAATAGGTAAAGACACATGGTTTAGAATAGGTAAAGACACATGGTTTAGGATAGGTAAAGACACATGGTTTAGAATAGGTAAAGACACATGGTTTAGAATAGGTAAAGACACATTCACATGGTTTAGAATAGGTAAAGACACATGGTTTAGAATAGGTAAAGACACATGGTTTAGAATAGGTAAAGACACATTCACATGGTTTAGAATAGGTAAAGACACATGGTTTAGAATAGGTAAAGACACATTAAAGACACATGGTTTAGATAGGTAAAGACACATGGTTTAGAATAGGTAAAGACACATGGTTTAGAATAGGTAAAGACACACACATGGTTTAGAATAGGTAAAGACACATGGTTTAGAATAGGTAAAGACACATGGTTTAGAATAGGTAAAGACACATGGTTTAGAATAGGTAAAGACACATAAAGACACATGGTTTAGAATAGGTAAAGACACATGGTTTAGAATAGGTAAAGACACATGGTTTAGAATAGGTAAAGACACATGGTTTAGGATAGGTAAAGACACATGGTTTAGAATAGGTAAAGACACATGGTTTAGAATAGGTAAAGACACATGGTTTAGAATAGGTAAAGACACATGGTTTAGAATAGGTAAAGACACATGGTTTAGAATAGGTAAAGACACATTCACATGGTTTAGAATAGGTAAAGACACATGGTTTAGGATAGGTAAAGACACATGGTTTAGAATAGGTAAAGACACATGGTTTAGGATAGGTAAAGACACATGGTTTAGAATAGGTAAAGACACATGGTTTAGAATAGGTAAAGACACATGGTTTAGAATAGGTAAAGACACATGGTTTAGAATAGGTAAAGACACATGGTTTAGAATAGGTAAAGACACATGGTTTAGAATAGGTAAAGACACATGGTTTAGAATAGGTAAAGACACATGGTTTAGAATAGGTAAAGACACATGGTTTAGAATAGGTAAAGACACATGGTTTAGAATAGGTAAAGACACATGGTTTAGAATAGGTAAAGACACATGGTTTAGAATAGGTAAAGACACATGGTTTAGAATAGGTAAAGACACATGGTTTAGAATAGGTAAAGACACATGGTTTAGAATAGGTAAAGACACATGGTTTAGAATAGGTAAAGACACATGGTTTAGGATAGGTAAAGACACATGGTTTAGGATAGGTAAAGACACATTCACATGGTTTAGGATAGGTAAAGACACATGGTTTAGGATAGGTAAAGACACATGGTTTAGAATAGGTAAAGACACATGGTTTAGAATAGGTAAAGACACATGGTTTAGAATAG
The DNA here is from genome assembly GCF_018296145.1 of Oncorhynchus tshawytscha. NCBI lineage: Eukaryota > Metazoa > Chordata > Actinopteri > Salmoniformes > Salmonidae > Oncorhynchus > Oncorhynchus tshawytscha. Next base: position 256,059 of record NW_024609681.1, read on the forward strand.
GTAAAGACACATGGTTTAGAATAGGTAAAGACACATTCACATGGTTTAGAATAGGTAAAGACACATGGTTTAGAATAGGTAAAGACACATGGTTTAGAATAGGTAAAGACACATGGTTTAGAATAGGTAAAGACACATGGTTTAGAATAGGTAAAGACACATGGTTTAGAATAGGTAAAGACACATGGTTTAGAATAGGTAAAGACACATGGTTTAGAATAGGTAAAGACACATGGTTTAGAATAGGTAAAGACATTCACATGGTTTAGAATAGGTAAAGACACATGGTTTAGAATAGGTAAAGACACATGGTTTAGAATAGGTAAAGACACATGGTTTAGAATAGGTAAAGACACATGGTTTAGAATAGGTAAAGACACATGGTTTAGAATAGGTAAAGACACATGGTTTAGAATAGGTAAAGACACATGGTTTAGAATAGGTAAAGACACATGGTTTAGAATAGGTAAAGACACATTCACATGGTTTAGAATAGGTAAAGACACATTAGGTAAAGACACATGGTTTAGAATAGGTAAAGACACATGGTTTAGAATAGGTAAAGACACATGGTTTAGAATAGGTAAAGACACATGGTTTTAGGTAAAGACACATGGTTTAGGTAAAGACACATGGTTTAGAATAGGTAAAGACACATGGTTTAGAATAGGTAAAGACACATGGTTTAGAATAGGTAAAGACACATGGTTTTTAGAATAGGTAAAGACACATAGGTAAAGACACATGGTTTAGAATAGGTAAAGACACATGGTTTAGAATAGGTAAAGACACATGGTTTAGAATAGGTAAAGACACATGGTTTAGAATAGGTAAAGACACATGGTTTAGAATAGGTAAAGACACATGGTTTAGAATAGGTAAAGACACATGGTTTAGAATAGGTAAAGACACATTCACATGGTTTAGAATAGGTAAAGACACATGGTTTAGAATAGGTAAAGACACATGGGAATAGGTAAAGACACATGGTTTAGAATAGGTAAAGACACATGGTTTAGAATAGGTAAAGACACATGGTTTAGAATAGGTAAAGACACATGGTTTAGGATAGGTAAAGACACATGGTTTAGAATAGGTAAAGACACATGGTTTAGAATAGGTAAAGACACATGGTTTAGAATAGGTAAAGACACATGGTTTAGAATAGGTAAAGACACATGGTTTAGAATAGGTAAAGACACATGGTTTAGAATAGGTAAAGACACATGGTTTAGAATAGGTAAAGACACATGGTTTAGGATAGGTAAAGACACATGGTTTAGAATAGGTACAGACACATGGTTTAGAATAGGTAAAGACACATGGTTTAGAATAGGTACAGAAACATGGTTTAGAATAGGTACAGACACATGGTTTAGAATAGGTAAAGACACATGGTTTAGAATAGGTACAGACACATGGTTTAGAATAGGTAAAGACACATGGTTTAGAATAGGTACAGACACATGGTTTAGAATAGGTAAAGACACATGGTTTAGGATAGGTAAAGACACATGGTTAAAGACACATGGTTTAGAATAGGTAAAGACACATGGTTTTTAGAATAGGTAAAGACACATCACATGGTTTAGAATAGGTAAAGACACATTCACATGGTTTAGAATAGGTAAAGACACATTCACATGGTTTAGAATAGGTAAAGACACATGGTTTAGAATAGGTAAAGACACATGGTTTAGAATAGGTAAAGACACATGGTTTAGAATAGGTAAAGACACATGGTTTAGAATAGGTAAAGACACATGGTTTAGAATAGGTAAAGACACATGGTTTAGAATAGGTAAAGACACATGGTTTAGAATAGGTAAAGACACATGGTTTAGAATAGGTAAAGACACATGGTTTAGAATAGGTAAAGACACATGGTTTAGAATAGGTAAAGACACATGGTTTAGAATAGGTAAAGACACATGGTTTAGAATAGGTAAAGACACATGGTTTAGAATAGGTAAAGACACATGGTTTAGAATAGGTAAAGACACATGGTTTAGAATAGGTAAAGACACATGGTTTAGAATAGGTAAAGACACATGGTTTAGAATAGGTAAAGACACATGGTTTAGAATAGGTAAAGACACATGGTTTAGAATAGGTAAAGACACATGGTTTAGAATAGGTAAAGACACATGGTTTAGAATAGGTAAAGACACATGGTTTAGAATAGGTAAAGACACACACATGGTTTAGAATAGGTAAAGACACATGGTTTAGAATAGGTAAAGACACATGGTTTAGAATAGGTAAAGACACATGGTTTAGAATAGGTAAAGACACATGGTTTAGTTTAATAGGTAACACACACATGGTTTAGAATAGGTAAAGACACATGGTTTAGAATAGGTAAAGACACATGGTTTAGAATAGGTAAAGACACATGGTTTAGAATAGGTAAAGACACATTTACATATAAAGATCCCCCTGTTTCTCTTTCTGTTATTCAACACTCTGGTTTATAATAGGTGAAAACACAGTGGTTAAATTTACCATGGTTTAAATGATAGACACATGGTTTAATAGGTATCCAGACACATGGTTGCCCCATACCAGGGATTAACCCACGGGCAATTTTGAGGACACATGGTTTAGTCACTAGGTAAAGAACATGGGTTTAGAATAGGTAAAGACACATGGTTTAGAATAGGTAAAGACCATGGTTTTGGAGGAGCTAGTTTTATGCATTACCACAAGGGAGATGTTTAGTTTAGAAAATACAGCTCACAATGGTTTAGAATAGGGTCACCACAGATCCAACAGTAAATGGTGCCAAATTAGAATCAACAAGGTAAAGTTTCCACACATGGTTTGGGAAGACATAGGATTAACACATGTTTGACATTAAAGACACATTCTTATGGTTTGGAAAAATTCCATGGGTTGGATAAAGGTAAAGACACATGGTTTATTGGGGTAGGTAAAGACACATGGTTTGGATCAGAACAGGTTCTGAATGGTTAGGATAGAACAGGTTCTGAATGGGGTTAGTAAAGACACTGAATGGTTTAGAATAGGTAAAGACATGAATGGGGTTTAGAATGTAAAAAGACACTGAATGGGGTTGACACATGGTTTTAAAGGACAGGTTCTGAATAGGGGGTTAGGGGTTGGATCAGGACAGGTTCTGAATGGGGTAAAGACAGGGTTTAGAATCAGGACAGGTTCTGATTGGGGTTCGTCGGGGTTGGATCAGAACAGGTTCTGATTGGGATTCATCGGGGTTGGATCAGAACAGGTTCTGAATGGGGTTCGTCGGGGTTGGATCAGGACAGGTTCTGAATGGGGTTCGTGAGGGTTGGATCAGAACAGGTTCTGAATGGGGTTCGTCGGGGTTGGATCAGGACAGGTTCTGAATGGGGTTCGTGAGGGTTGGATCAGAACAGGTTCTTGTACACAGGATCTACAGTATATCACAAAAGTGACTACACCCCTCACATTTTTGTAAATATTTGAGTTTATAATTTTCATGTGACAACACTGAAGAAATGACACTTTGCTACAATGTAAAGTAGTGAGTGTACAGCTTGTATAACAGTGTAAATTTGCTGTCCCCTCAAAATAACTCAACACAGCCATTAATGTCCAAATTGGGCCCAAAGTGTCAATATTTTGTGTGGCCACCATCATTTTCCAGCACTGCCTTAACCCTCATGGAGTTCACCAGAGCTTCACAGGTTGCCACTGGAGTCCTCTTCCACTCCTCCATGACGTCATCACAGAGCTGTTGGATGTTAGAGACCTTGCACTCCTCCACCTTCCGTTTGAGGATGCCCCACAGATGCTCAATAGGGTTTAGGATTTGATTTGGTTGTAGAGGGTGCAACAGGTCGGCACCTCAGGAGTAAATGTCAGTTGACTTTTCGTAGCCGATGGTAACCCCCACCTTAGGATGGATCTCTCTCAGGAGATCCTTGTCCTCTGCCATTTGATTTAACCAGGCAAGTCACTTAAGAACAAATTATTATTTTCAATGACGGCCTAGGAACAGTGGGTTAACTGGTCTAGGAACAGTGGGTTAACTGGCCTAGGAACAGTGGGTTAACTGGCCTAGGAACAGTGGGTTAACTGGTCTAGTGGGTTAACTGGCCTAGGAACAGTGGGTTAACTGGTCTAGTGGGTTAACTGGCCTAGGAACAGTGGGTTAACTGGTCTAGTGGGTTAACTGGTCTAGTGGGTTAACTGGCCTAGGAACAGTGGGTTAACTGGTCTAGTGGGTTAACTGGCCTAGGAACAGTGGGTTAACTGGTCTAGTGGGTTAACTGGCCTAGGAACAGTGGGTTAACTGGTCTAGTGGGTTAACTGGTCTAGGAACAGTGGGTTAACTGGTCTAGGAACAGTGGGTTAACTGGTCTAGGAACAGTGGAACAGTGGGTTAACTGGTCTAGGAACAGTGGGTTAACTGGTCTAGGAACAGTGGGTTAACTGGTCTAGGAACAGTGGGTTAACTGGTCTAGGAACAGTGGAACAGTGGGTTAACTGGCCTAGGAACAGTGGGTTAACTGGCCTAGGAACAGTGGGTTAACTGGTCTAGGAACAGTGGGTAAACTGGTCTAGGAACAGTGGGTTAACTGGTCTAGGAACAACAGTGGGTTAACATCACCGGGGGCAAACTACCTGCCCTCCAGGAACACCTACAACCCGATGAACAGGAAGGTAAAACTGGTCAACCAGGAACAGTGGGTTAACTGGTCTAGGAACAGGTGGGTGCATCAAACTGGCGAGAGACTAGGAACAGTGGGTTAACTGGTCTGAGTGGCTACTGCCAACACACTGTCAATGACACTGACTCTACTCCAGCCACTTTAATCATGGGAATTGATGGGAAATGATGTAAATATATCACTAGCCACTTTAAACAATGCTACCTAGGAACAGTGATACTGGTCTAACTGTAATACATGTTAACTAGTCTACTATGCCACTTGGTTTACATAATCTCAGTGGGTTAACTGGCCTAGGAACAGTGGGTTAACTGGCCTAGGAACAGTGGGTTAACTGGATTCTAGGAACAGTGGGTTAACTGGCATTAACTCTGCTAGGAACAGTGGTTAAAACTGGTCTGATTTGTTAACTCAGGGACAGTGATTTGATTTGGGTTAACTGGTCTAGGAACAGTGGGTTAACTGGTCTAGTGGGTTAACTGGCCTGGAACAGTGGGTTAACTGGCCTAGGAACAGTGGGTTAACTGGTCTAGGAACAGTGGGTAAACTGGTCTAGGAACAGTGGTTTAACTGGTCTAGGAACAGTGGGTTAACTGGTCTAGGAACAGTGGGTTAACTGGTCTAGGAACAGTGGGTTAACTGGTCTAGGAACAGTGGAACAGTGGGTTAACTGGCCTAGGAACAGTGAGTTAACTGGTCTAGGAACAGTGGGTAAACTGGTCTAGGAACAGTAGGTTAACTGGTCTAGGAACATTGGGTTAACTGGCCTAGGAACAGTAGGTTAACTGGTCTAGGAACAGTGGGTTAACTGGTCTAGGAACAGTGGGTTAACTGGTCTAGGAACAGTGGGTTAACTGGTCTAGGAACAGTGGAACAGTGGGTTAACTGGCCTAGGAACAGTGGGTAAACTGGTCTAGGAACAGTAGGTTAACTGGTCTAGGAACAGTGGGTTAACTGGCCTAGGAACAGTGGGTTAACTGCCTTGTTCAGGGGGCAGAACGACAGATTTTTACCTTGTCAGCTCTGGGACTCGATCTAGCAACATTTTTGATTACAAGTCCAATGCTCTGACCACTAGGCTACCCTTCTGCCCCATAGCCATAGCAGTGGAATGTCAACAGGGGAATGCCTCTACCCCATTGGAGAAGGCATCCACTATCACTAGACAATATTTGTAACCCTGACAAGGAGATAAATAATAAAATCCATCAAATGGTCCTTCAGGGGTCAGATGAGTCGACAGTAGGAATCCCTCTTCCCATGTTGTTAGTCAAACAAATCACACATTTTGCACAAAATTGTTCAGCGAACACAGAAAACCCAGGTGCAAACCAAAATGTATTTACAAAATCAACAACTTTTTAAAAGTTAGCATGAGCGATGCACTTACAAACAGCAACTTCAGAAGGGAGCCAAATAGCCTTTAGCAAGTTATGAACAAGTTTTAAATGAGAGATTGTCTGACCAGAGGTCAGGAAGCCACGCTGTTTCCACAGAGTACCCAAATCATGTACCACACCAAAGGCATATCTGCTTTCTGTATAGATAGTAGCAGACTGGCCTTTAGCTAACGTGCAAGCTTCGGTGAATGCAAAGAGTTCTGCTGTTTGGGCGGAAAGGTAATTTAGCACTTTCCAGTGTGGTTGAGGCAGTAGTAACCGTGGTTACATACGTGGTTCTCCCTTCTCAGAACGCTGAGCAGAGCCATCTACAAACAGTTCCACATTTGCATTTTGCAAAAGGGACATCGGTTAAATCCATCCTTGGTTTTAGATACAAGCTCCACCAGAGCAGCACGGTCGTTCGGCTCGCCATCGTCCTCGGTGGGCAACAGAGTAGCAGGATTTAACACAGTGGACCTCTTCAGAGGGTCACGTGAGACATTGTCAGAAGAACATTCTGGATAATGGAGGAGTGGAGCTGGTGTTAGATGGGCCGTCATTCTGATAATGGAGCTGGTGTTAGATGGGACATCATTTGATAATGGAGCTGGTGTTAGATGGGCCGTCATTTTGATAATGGAGGAGTTGAGCTGGTGTTAGATGGGCCGTCATTCTGATAATGGAGCTGGTGTTAGATGGGCCGTCATTTTGATAATGGAGGAGTTGAGCTGGTGTTAGATGGGCTGTCATTCTGATAATGTAGCTGGTGTTAGATGGGCCGTCATTCTGATAATGGAGGAGTGGAGCTGGTGTTAGATGGGCCGTCATTCTGATAATGTAGCTGGTGTTAGATGGGCCGTCATTCTGATAATGGAGGAGTGGAGCAGGTGTTAGATGGGCCGTCATTCTGATAATGCAGCAGTAGAGCTGGTGTTAGATGGGCCGTCATTCTGATAATGGAGGAGTGGAGCTGGTGTTAGATGGGCCGTCATTCTGATAATGGAGGAGTGGAGCTGGTGTTAGATGGGCCGTCATTCTGATAATGGAGGAGTGGAGCTGGTGTTAGATGGGCCGTCATTCTGATAATGGAGCAGTGGAGCTGGTGTTAGATGGGCTGTCATTCTGATAATGGAGGAGTGGAGCTGGTGTTAGATGGGCCGTCATTCTGATAATGGAGGAGTGGAGCTGGTGTTAGATGGGCCAAAAGCCTGAAACAGACTGGTTAAAGCCAGAAACAGACTGGTTAAAGCCAGAAACAGACTGGTTAAAGCCAGAAACAGACTGGTTAAAGCCAGAAACAGGACCAGAACTCCTACTGACACTGATCCTGGACCAGAACCCCTATTGATACAGTGATCTTGGACCATTACTGGACCAGAACTCCTACTGACACACTGATCCTGGACCAGAACTGGACCAGAACTCCTACTGACACTGATCCTGGACCAGAACTGGACCAGAACTCCTACTGACACACTGATCCTGACACAGAACTCCTACTGACACTGATCCTGGACCAGAACTGGACCAGAACTCCTACTGACACTGATCCTGGACCAGAACTGGACCAGAACTCCTACTGACACTGATCCTGGACCAGAACTGGACCAGAACTCCTACTGACACACTGATCCTGACCAGAACTCCTACTAACACACTGATCCTGAACCAGAACTCCTACTGACACACTGATCCTGACGCAGAACTCCTACTGACACTGATCCTGGACCAGAACTGGACCAGAACTCCTACTGACACACTGATCCTGGACCAGAACTGGACCAGAACTCCTACTGACACACTGATCCTGGACCAGAACTCCTGTTGACACAGTGATCATTGACCAGTACTCTTACTGATACTGTGTGTGAAAATGCCTGTGATTCCAAGGGTCATTATGGTGACCCATTCTATCTTATCTAGTTTAATCATTTACCAAGATTTCCACCGGTCCCCCATTCACCACAGACATGTAGCTGAGAGAGAGACGGAGAGAGGGGGGAGGGAGGGAGGGGAGGGAGGGAGGGAGAGAGAGAGAGAGAGAGAGAGAGAGAGAGAGAGGAGAGACAGACAGACAGAGACAGACAGAGAGAGAGAGAGAGAGAGAGACAGAGACAGAGACAGAGACAGAGAGACAGAGAGAGACGACATGCATGGCGTTTTGTGGGCGAACGGCCCAATGTTGAGGCCCATTGTCGTGCCATTCATCCGCCGCCATCACCTCATATTTCAGCATGGTAATACATGGCCCCATATCGCAAGGATCTGTACGTGTTACGACAACGTGTTCCAGTTCCCGACAATATCCTATCAACTTCACACAGCCATTAAAGAGGAGTGGGACAACATTCCACAGGCCACAATCAACAGCCTGATCAACTCAGGGGGCTGGTAAAATGGCTGGTAAAAGGGCGGAGGTCAGTAATCCAGAGTCCGTAAGGTACAGAACGGCTGTCACAGTTCCCTCCAGAACTGTTGGTTACCTGGTGCCTTTTTCCCAGTGATTGTATAAGTGTGCCCTTTGGTTCACGATTGGGCCGTCGGTTTTGGAATTGTTAGGTTGTGTCAGTGTCAAGAGGTACAGAATAGTCGGCAGGCTCAGGGTCCGGGCAGGCAGAATGGTCAAAAACCAGGAGAACTAGAAAACAGGAACTAACAAAAAAAACAGTAAAGGAAAAAACGCTGGTAGACGAGACAAGACAAACTGGCAACAGACAAACAGAGATGCACCGGGGATAAAACAAACAGAGAACACAGGTATAAATACACCGGGGATAAAACAAACAGAGAACACAGGTATAAATGCACCGGGGATAATGGGGAAGATGGGCGACACCTGGATGGGGGTGGACACAAGCACAAAGACAGGTGAAACAGATCAGGGTGTGACACAAACAAAGGATCCAATTCAGCCAAATGTCTGTTTGAAATGCTGGTGAGTGGCTCCAATCTAATATTCAACAGTTATTTTCGGGTTGCAGGTAATAATTCAAGAAACGTTCTGAGCAAATAATTTAAGAAATAACAACAACAAAAAATAAATACAAAATACGGCAAAGTTGGCTAGAAGCCAGAAACAGTCTTCAAGGTAAAGATGGCACAGACAGACATGACAGCTCTTTTGCTAGCTCCTACACAACTTGGCAGTATTTTGTTATTTCTTACATTATTAGTCCAGAAGGTTTTTTTTGTGATATTACGTACAACCAGGAATACGACTTTCCCGAATTGGATCCTTTGTTCGAATTGGATCCTTTGCTCCAAGACACTGCCGTCGGAGGTATTCAGAGTTGACTTCTAGTCTGACTCAGGAGGCGGGCACACCGTTCACCGCTTCTGAGTATATTACTCGCTAATGTTCAGTTTCTGGACAATAAAGTAGACGAGCTCAGGGCGAGGATCTCCTTCCAGAGAAAGATCAAGGACTGTAATATCCTCTGTTTCAGGGAATCATGGCTCTCTCCGGATATACTGTCCCTATCCATACAGCCAGCTGGGTTCTCAGTTCATTGTGCAGACAGGAATAAAGAACTCTCTGGATGTACTGTCCCCGTCCATACAGCCAGCTGGGTTCTCAGTTCATCAGTTCATCGGGCAGACAGGAATAAAGAACTCTCTGGGAAGAAGGTGGGGGTGTATGTTTCATGATTAACTACTCATGATGTGATTGTGATAACATACAGAAACTCAAGTCCTTTTGTTCACCTGACCTAGAATCCCTCACAATCAAATGCCGACCGTATTACCTCCCAAGAGAATTCTCTTCAGTTATTGTCACAGTCGTGTATATTTCCCTTCAAGCCAATACCACAAGGAACTACAATGGACTTTATGCGAACTGGAAACCACATATCCTGAGGCTGCTTTTATTGTAGCTGGGGATTTTAACAAAGCTAATATGAGGAAAACGCGACTGAAGTTCTATCAACACATTGATTGTAGACTCGTAAAATATATTTTTTATAAGCATTTCGCTACACCACAATAACATCTGCTAAACACGTGTATGTGACCAAATAAAATGACATTTAATTTGAAGACGGCTGTGTTATATTTCTGAGCTAATGTTCAGCTTCCACCATATTGCTTTTGATTTGAAGATGACTGTGTTATATTTCTGAGCTAATGTTCAGCTTCCACCATATTGCTTTTGATTTGAAGATGACTGTGTTATATTTCTGAGCTGATGTTCAGCTTCCACCATATTGCTTTCACCTGTCCTTCTTCCTCTTCTTTACATTTCTATTGGTGGATCGCAACCAACTGAAAGGTGGATACACCGCCACCTACTGTACTGGAGTGTGAGGCTGGTCACAGCCCCCTGTTCATCTATATTCTCTATCATCTACTGTACTGGAGTGTAAGGCTGGTCACAGTCCCCTATTCATCTATATTCTCTATCTATCACCTACTGTACTGGGGTGTAAGGCTGGTCACAGCCCCCTGTTCATCTATATTCTCTATCTATCACCTACTGTACTGGGGTGTAAGGCTGGTCACAGTCCCCTGTTCATCTATATTCTCTATCACCTACTGTACTGGAGTGTGAGGCTGGTCACAGCCCCCTGTTCATCTATATTCTCTATCTATCACCTACTGTACTGGGGTGTAAGGCTGGTCACAGCCCCCTGTTCATCTATATTCTCTATCATCTACTGTACTGTAAGGCTGGTCACAGCCCCCTGTTCATCGATATTCTCTATCTATCACCTACTGTACTGGGGTGTAATGCTGGTCACAGCCCCCTGTTCATCTGTATTCTCTATCATCTACTGTACTGTAAGGCTGGTCACAGCCCCCTGTTCATCTATATTCTCTATCACCTACTGTACTGGAGTGTGAGGCTGGTCACAGTCCCCTGTTCATCTATATTCTCTATCTATCACCTACTGTACTGGAGTGTAAGGCTGGTCACAGTCCCCTGTTCATCTGTATTCTCTATCATCTACTGTACCGGAGTGTGAGGCTGGTCACAGCCCCCTGTTCATCTGTATTCTCTATCATCTACTGTACTGTAAGGCTGGTCACAGCCCCCTGTTCATCTGTATTCTCTATCATCTACTGTACTGTAAGGCTGGTCACAGCCCCCTGTTCATCTGTATTCTCTATCACCTACTGTACTGGAGTGTGAGGCTGGTCACAGCCCCCTGTTCATCTATATTCTCTATCATCTACTAGGTGTGAGGCTGTCACAGCCCCTGTTCATCATATTCTCTATCACCTACTGGAGTGTGAGGCTGGTCACAGCCCCCTGTTCATCTATATTCTCTATCTATCACCTACTGTACTGGAGTGTGAGGCTGGTCACAGCCCCTGTTCATCTATATTCTCTATCTATCACCTACTGTACTGGGGTGTAGGCTGGTCACAGTCCCCTGTTCATCTATATTCTCTATCTATCACCTACTGAGGCTGGTCACAGCCCCCTGTTCATCTATATTCTCTATCTATCACCTACTGTACTGGAGTGTGAGGCTGGTCACAGCCCCCTGTTCATCTATATTCTCTATCACCTACTGTACTGTAAGGCTGGTCACAGCCCCCTGTTCATCTATATTCTCTATCACCTACTATACTGGAGTGTGAGGCTGGTCACAGCCCCCTGTTCATCTATATTCTCTATCACCTACTGTACTGTAAGGCTGGTCACAGCCCCCTATTCATCTATATTCTCTATCACCTACTGTACTGTAAGGCTGATCACAGCCCCTGTTCATCTATATTCTCTATCACCTACTGTACCGGAGTGTGAGGCTGGTCACAGCCCCCTGTTCATCTATATTCTCTATCTATCACCTACTGTACTGGAGTGTGAGGCTGGTCACAGCCCCCTGTTCATCTATATTCTCTATCACCTACTGTACTGTAAGGCTGGTCACAGCCCCCTGTTCATCTATATTCTCTATCACCTACTGTACTGGGGTGTAAGGCTGGTCACAGCCCCTGTTCATCTATATTCTCTATCACCTACTGTACTGGAGTGTGAGGCTGGTCACAGCCCCCTGTTCATCTATATTCTCTATCTATCACCTACTGTACTGTACGTAAGGCTGGTCACAGCCCCTGTTCATCTATATTCTCTATCACCTACTGTACTGGAGTGTGAGGCTGGTCACAGCCCCCTGTTCATCTGTATTCTGTTCATCTATCACCTACTGTACTGTAAGGCTGGTCACAGCCCCCTGTTCATCTATATTCTATCTATCACCTACTGTACTGGAGTGTGAGGCTGGTCACAGCCCCCTGTTCATCTATATTCTATCTATCACCTACTGTACTGTAAGGCTGGTCACAGCCCCTGTTCATCTATTCTATCCTACTACTGTAGGCTGGTAGTTCATCTATTCTCTATCACCTACTGTACTGGTGAGGCAGTCAAGCCCCCTATTCATCTATATTCTAGACTATCACTAATATGTCTGGTCACAGCCCCCCTATATAGACTTCACCTACTGTCTGGTAGTCCCCTATTCATCTATATCTATCTATCACCTACTGTACTGGGGTGTCTGGTCACAGCCCCCTGTTCATCTGTACTATCTATCACCTACTGTACTGGGGTGTAGGCTGGACACAGTCCCCTATTCAGACTATCACCTACTGTACTGGGGTGTAAGGCTGGTCACAGTCCCCCCCTGTTCATCTCTACCCTATCTGTTCATCTATCATCTACTGTACTGTAGGCTGGTCACAGCCCCCTGTTCATCTATTCTCTATCATCTAATACTGTACTGTACTGGAGTGTGAGGGTCTGGTCACACCCTATTCTATATTCTCTATATCACCTACTGTACTGGGTGTAAGGCTGGTCACAGTGTCTCATCTATATTCTCTAACCTACTGTACTGGGTGTGAGGCTGGTCACAGTCCCCTGTTCATCTATATTCCTATCTATCACCTACTGTACAATATGGCTGGTCAGAACCCTGTTCATCTATATTCTCTATCTATCACCTACTGTACTGGAGTGTGAGGCTGGTCACGACCCCATGTTCATCTATATTCTCTATCATCTACACCTAATATGTCTGGTCAGAACCCTATTCCCTATATAGACTACAATATGTCTGGTCAGAACCCTATTCCCTATATAGACTACAATATGTCTGGTCAGAACCCTATTCCCTATATAGACTACAATATGTCTGGTCAGAACCCTATTCCCTATATAGACTACAATATGTCTGGTCAGAACCCTATTCCCTATATAGACTACAATATGTCTGGTCAGAACCCTATTCCCTATATAGACTACAATATGTCTGGTCAGAACCCTATTCCCTATATAGACTACAATATGCCTGGTCAGAACCCTATTCCCTATATAGACTACAATATGTCTGGTCAGAACCCTATTCCCTATATAGACTACAATATGTCTGGTCAGAACCCTATTCCCTATATAGACTACAATATGTCTGGTCAGAACCCTATTCCCTATATAGACTACAATATGTCTGGTCAGAACCCTATTCCCTATATAGACTACAATATGTCTGGTCAGAACCCTATTCCCTATATAGACTACAATATGTCTGGTCAGAACCCTATTCCCTATATAGACTACAATATGTCTGGTCAGAACCCTATTCCCTATATAGACTACAATATGTCTGGTCAGAACCCTATTCCCTATATAGACTACAATATGTCTGGTCAGAACCCTATTCCCTATATAGACTACAATATGTCTGGTCAGAAATATATAGTCTATGTCTGGTCAGAACCCTATTCCCTATATAGACTACAATATGTCTGGTCAGAACCCTATTCCCTATATAGACTACAATACCTCGCCTGAGGTAGAGTACCTTATGTTAAGCTGTAGACCATACTATCTACCAAGAGAGTTGTCATCTATATTATTCGTAGCCGTCTATTTACCACCACAAACCGATGCTGGCACTAAGACCGCTCTCAGCCAACTCTATAGGGCCATAAGCAAAGAAAAAAATGCTCACCCAGAAGCGGCGCTCCTAGTGGCCGGGGACTTTAATGCAGGCAAACTTAAACCAGTTTCACCACATGTTTACCAGCTTGTCACATGTGCAACCAGAGGACAAAAACCACTAGACCACCTTTACTCTACATACAGAGACGCGTACAAAGCTCTCCCTCGCCCTCCATTTGTCAAATCTATAATTTTATCCATAATTTTATCCTGCTGATTCCTGATTACAAGCGAAACGTAAAGCAAGAAGGTACAGTGACTTGCTCAAAACGGAAGTGGTCAGATGACGAGGAGGCTCCGATACAGGACTCTTTTGCTCGCACAGCCTGGAATAGGTTCCGGGATCCTTCCGATGGCATTGAGGAGTACACCACCTCAGTCATCGGCTTCATCAATAAGTGCATTGATGATGTCATCCGCACAGTGACTGTACGTACATACCCCAACCAGAAGCAATGGATTACAGGAAACATCCGCACTGAGCTAAAGGCTAGAGCTGCCGCTCTCAAGGAATGGGACACTAATCCAGTCGCTTATAAGAAATCCCGCTATGCCCTCAGACGAACCGTCAAACAAGCAAAGCCTCAATACAGGACTAAGATTGAATCCTACTACAGCGGCTCTGACGCTCGTCGGATGTGGCAGGGCTTGCAAACTATTACGGACTACAAAGGGAAACCCAGACGCGAGCTGTCCAGTGACGCGAACCTACCAGATGAGTTAAATCCCTTTTATGCTCACTTCGAGGCAAGCAACACTGAAGCATGCATGAGAGCGCTAGCTGTTCTGGATGACTGTGTGACAGTGGTCTCAGTAGCCGACGTGAGCAAGACCTTTAAACAGGTCAACATTCCCAAGGCCGCAGGGCCAGACGGGTTACCACGACGTGTACTCAAAGCATGTGTAGACCAACTGGCAAGTGTCTTTTCACTGACATTCCCTGGCCGAGTCTGTAATACCTACATGTTTCAAGCAGACCACCATAGTCCCTGTGCTCAAGAAAGCTAAAGTAACCTGCCTATATGATTACCGCCCCGTTGCACTCACGTCGGAAGCCATGAAGTGCTTTGAAAGGCTGGTCTTGGCTCACATCAACAGCCTCCTCCTGGACACCCTAGACCCACTCCAATTTGCATACCGCCCCAACAGATCCACAGATGACGCAATCTCAATCGCACTTCACACTGCCCTTTCCCACCTGGACAAAAGGACCACCTATGTGAGAATGCTATTCATTGACTACAGCTCAGCGTTCAACACCATAGTGCCCACGAAGATCATCACTAAGATAAGGACCCTGGAATTAAACACCTCCCTCTGCAACTGGATCCTGGACTTCCTGAGAGGCCGCCCCAAAGTGGCAACAACATGTCTGCCACACTGATCCTCAACACTGGGGCCCCTCAGGGGTGTGTACTTAGTCCCCTCCTGTATTCCCTATTCACTCATGACCGCGTGGCCAGACACAACTCCAACACCATCATTACGTTTGCTGACAACACAACAGTGGTAGGCCTGATCACCGAAAACGATGAGACAGCCTATAGGGTTGGAGGTCAGAGACCTGGCCGGGTGGTGCCAGGACAACAATCTCTCCCTCAATGTGAGTAAGACAAAGGAGCTGATTGTGGACTACAGGAAAAGATGGGCCGAACAGGCCCCCATTAACATCGACAGGGCTGTAGTGGAGCAGGTTGAGAGTTTCAAGTTCCTTGGTGTCCACATCACCAACAAACCATGGTCCAAACACACCAAGACAGAACGACAAAACCTTTTATCCCTCAGGAGACTGAAAAGATTTGGAATGAGTCCCGAGATCTTCAAAAAATTCTACAGCTGCACCATCGAGAGCATCCTGACCGGTTGCATCACCGCCTGGTATGGCAACTGCTCGGCATCTGACCGTAAGGCGCTACAGAGGGTAGGTAGTGTGTACATCACTGGGACCAAGCTTCCTGCCATCCAGGACCTATATAATAGGTGGTGTCAGAGGAAAGCCCATAAAATTGTCAGAGACTCCAGTCGCCCAAGTTATAGACTGTTTTCTCTGCTACTGCACGGCAAGCGGTACCGGAGCGCCAGGTCTAGGACCAAAAGGCTCCTTAACAGCTTCTAACCCCAAGCCATAAGACTCCTGAACAATTAACCAAATGGCCACCCGGACTATTTACATTGACATCCCCCCTCTTTGTTTTGTACACTGCTGCTACTCGCTGTATATTATCTATACATAGTCACTTCACCTACATGTACAAATTACCTCTAACCTGTACCCCCGCACACTGACTTGATACCTGTACCTCCTGTATATAGCCTCGTTATTGTTATTTTAGTTGCAAAAATATTTCCTTAGCTATTCTTGAACTGCATTGTTGGTTAAGGGCTTGTAAAGTAAGCATTTCACGGTCAGGTCTATACTTGGGTTGTATTCAACGCATGTGACAAATAAAGTTTGATTTGAATTAATTAATACACCC
Organism: Oncorhynchus tshawytscha; assembly: GCF_018296145.1. Lineage (NCBI taxonomy): Eukaryota > Metazoa > Chordata > Actinopteri > Salmoniformes > Salmonidae > Oncorhynchus > Oncorhynchus tshawytscha. The sequence continues at coordinate 272,545 of NW_024609681.1, forward strand.
CTGGTGTTTTGTGATGTCATCAGGAGAGTTTATATTGGAACCCTCAATGGTTCTAAAAACCTGCTGTGTGGTTACTGCCTCCTATATCCGTGTGTGTGTGTGTGTGTGTGTGTGTGTGTGTGTGTGTGTGTGTGTGTGTGTGTGTGTGTGTGTGTGTGTGTGTGTGTGTGTGTGTGTGTGGGTCATCATGTCGTTTTTTAATGAGTGAAGGTGAGAATGATGCAGCAGGGGATTCATTATAGAGAGAAGAGAGAGAGACAGAGAGAGAGAGAGAGAGAGAGAGAGAGAGAGACAGAGAGGAGGGGGAGAGAGAGACAGAGACAGAGAGGAGGGGGAGAGACAGAGAGACAGAGAGAGAGACAGAGAGGAGGGGGAGAGAGAGAGACAGAGAGACAGAGAGAGAGACAGAGAGGAGGGGGAGAGAGCGAGACAGAGAGACAGAGAGACAGAGAGAGAGACAGAGAGGAGGGGGAGAGAGAGAGAGAGTGAGGGAGAAGGAGGGAGGGAGGGGGAGAGAGAGACAGAGAGAGAGGGAGGGGAGAGAGAGAGGGGAGAGAGAGGGAGGGGGAGAGAGAGGGAGGGGGGGAGAGAGAGAGAGAGAGAGAGAGAGAGAGAGAGAGAGAGAGAGAGAGAGAGAGAGAGAGAGACTGAGAGAGAGAGAGAGAGAGAGAGAGAGAGAGAGACTGAGAGAGACAGAGAGACTGAGAGAGAGAGACTGAGAGAGAGAGAGACTGAGAGAGAGACTGAGAGAGAGAGAGAGAGAGAGAGAGACTGAGAGAGAGAGAGACTAAGAGAGAGAGAGAGAGACTGAGAGAGAGACAGAGAGAGAGAAAGAAAGAGGAGGGGGAGGGAGGAACATGAATTGTATCATTGATTGGTTGCCTGGTGAATTGTGGGTTTGTTGTGAGCTGAGGGGGGAAGAAGGAGTGTGGGAGAGGGAGAGAGAGGGAGAGGAGGGGGAGGAGGAGGAAGAGGGAGAGAGAGGGAGATAATGAATGCATGCAAATGTCCCAGTGTGTCTGCAGTGACAGAGGAGTTTCTCACAGTATCTCTCAGCTCTCAGGTCAGAAACACTGACACCATTTAGTCATGTAGCAGAGACTCTTACCCTCTCCAGGAAGTACTTTCCCCCTAGCTACAGATCTAGGATCAGATACTATTACCCCCTAGCTACAGATCTAGGATCAGATACTATTACCCCCTAGCTACAGATCTAGGATCAGATACTATTACCCCCTAGCTACAGATCTAGGATCAGATACTATTACCCCTAGCTACAGATCTAGGATCAGATACTATTACCCCTAGCTACAGATCTAGGATCAGATACTATTACCCCCTAGCTACAGATCTAGGATCAGATACTATTACCCCCTAGCTACAGATCTAGGATCAGAGACTATTACCCCCTAGCTACAGATCTAGGATCAGAGACTATTACCCCCTAGCTACAGATCTAGGATCAGAGACTATTACCCAATCCTGACCTTAATCAGGAGGGACTTCAAATCAAATGTAATATTATTGGGCACATGGTTAGCAGATGTTATTGGTCACATGGTTAGCAGATGTTATTGGTCACATGGTTAGCAGATGTTATTGGTCACATAGTTAGCAGATGTTATTGGTCACATGGTTAGATGTTATTGGTCACATGGTTAGCAGATGTTATTGGTCACATGGTTAGCAGATGTTATTGGTCACATACACATGGTTAGCAGATGTTATTGGTCACATGGTTAGCAGATGTTAATGCTGAGTGTAGTGAAATGCTTGTGCTTCTAGTTCCGACCGTGTAGTAATATCTGACAAGTAATCTAACAATTCCCCAACAACTACCGAATACACGCACATATAAAGGGGTGAATGAGAATATGTACATATAAATAAATATATGGATGAGCGATGACCGAACAGCATGGGCAGGATGCAGTAGATGGTATAATATACAGTATATACATATGATGAGTAACACAATATATGTAAACATTATTAAAGTGACTAGTGATCCATTTATTAAAGTGGCCAATGATTTCAAGTCTGTATGTAGGCAGCAGCCTCTCTGTGTTAGTGGTGGCTGTTTAACAGTCTGATGGCCTTGAGATAGAAGCTGTTTTTCAGTCTCTCGGTCCCAGCTTTGATGCACCTGTACTGACCTCGCCTTCTGGATGACAGCGGGGTGAACAGGCCGTGGCTCAGGTGGTTGTTGTCCTTGATTATCTTTTTGGCCTTCCTGTGACATCGGGTGGTGTAGGTGTCCTGGAGGGTAGGTAGTTTGCCCCCGGTGATGCGTTGTGCAGACCTCACTACCCTCTGGAGAGCCTTAAGGTTGTGGGCGGAGCAGTTGCCGTACCACCCCGACAGGATGCTCTCGATTGTGCATCTGTAAAAGTTTGTGAGGGTTTTAGGTGACAAGCCAAATTTCTTCAGCTTCCTGAGGCTGTTGCGCCTTCTTCACCGCACTGTGTGGACCATTTCAGTTTGTCTGTGATGTGTATGCCGAGGATCTTAAAACTTGCTACCCTCTCCACTGCTGTCCCGTCGATGTGGATAGGAGGGTGTTCCCTCTGCTGTTTCCTGAAGTCCACGATTATCTCCTTTGTTTTGTTGACGTTGAGTGAGAGGTTGTTTTCCTGACACCACACTCCGAGGGCCCTCACCTCCTCCCTGTAGGCCGTCTCGTCGTTGTTGGTGATCAAGCCCACCACTGTAGTGTCGTCCTCAAACTTGATGATTGAGTTGGAGGCGTGCATGGCCACGCAGTCATGGGTGAACAGGGAGTACAGGAGGGGGCTGAGAAAGCACCCTTGTGGGGCCCCAGTGTTGAGGATCAGCGGGGTGGAGATGTTGTTACCTACCTTCACCACCTGGGGGGCGTTCTGTCAGAAAGTCCAGGACCCAGTTGCACAGGGCGGGGTTGAGACCCAGGGCCTCCAGCTTAATGATGAACTTGGAGGGTACTATGGTGTTGAATGCTGAGCTATAGTCAATGAACAGCATTATTACATAGGTATTCCTCTTGTCCAGATGGGATAGGGCAGTGTGGTTGCGATTGCGTCGTCTGTGGACCTATTGAGGCGGTAAGCAAATTGAAGTGGGTCAAGGGTGTCCGGTAAGGTAGAGGTGATATGATCCTTGACTAGTCTCTCAGAGCACTTCATGATGACAGAAGTGAGTGCAACGGGGCGGTAGTCATTTCGTTCAGATACCTTTGCAGCTTCACCCACACACTGGGTTCTAGAACACCGCTGGGTGCTAGAGTCTGTTCTTTCCAACTGCCTTTCAATTCTAGAATGTGGAAAGTGTTCTTGATTGTACTTCTCTGTATTGCACTCCAATTCAAATCTGGACCTGGAAGTTCCACTGCTGTATGTTCATTGTTCCCTCTAATCAGGGCCTGATTTAGACCTGGGACACCAGTCATTGTTCCCCTCTAATCAGGGACTGATTTAGACCTGGGTCACCAGTCACTCTTCCCTCTAATCAGGGACTGATTTAGACCTGGGTCACCAGTAATTGTTCCCCTCTAATCAGGGACTGATTTAGACCTGGGACACCAGTCATTGTTCCCCTCTAATCAGGGCCTGATTTAGACCTGGGACACCAGTCACTCTTCCCTCTAATCAGGGACTGATTTAGACCTGGGACACCAGTCACTCTTCCCTCTAATCAGGGACTGATTTAGACCTGGGACACCAGTCACTCTTCCCTCTAATCAGGGACTGATTTAGACCTGGGACACCAGGTGGGTCATTCCCCTCTAATCAGGGCCTGATTTAGACCTGGGACACCAGTCACTCTTCCCTCTAATCAGGGCCTGATTTAGACCTGGGTCACCAGTCACTCTTCCCTCTAATCAGGGCCTGATTTAGACCTGGGACACCAGGTGGGTCATTGCCCTCTAATCAAGGGCCTGATTTAGACCTGGGACACCAGTCACTCTTCCCTCTAATCAGGGACTGATTTAGACCTGGGACACCAGTCACTCTTCCCTCTAATCAGGGACTGATTTAGACCTGGGACACCAGGTGGGTCATTCCCCTCTAATCAGGGCCTGATTTAGACCTGGGACACCAGTCATTGTTCCCCTCTAATCAGGCCCTGACTTAGACCTGGGTCACCAGGTGGGTGATTCCCCTCTAATCAGGGCCTGATTTAGACCTGGGACACCAGGTGGGTGATTCCCCTCTAATCAGGGACTGATTTAGACCTGGGACACCAGGTGTGTTATCAGGTAGAACACTGAAACCAGCAGTAGGGTAAGAGATCAAACCTGATTTAGACCTGGGTCACCAGGTTGGTCATTCCCCTCTAATCAGGGCCTGCTTTAGACCTGGGACACCAGGTGGGTGATTCCCCTCTAATCAGGGCCTGATTTAGACCTGGGTAACCAGTTATTCTTCCCTCTAATCAGGGCCTGGTTTAGACCTGGGACACCAGGTGGGTGATTCCCCTCTAATCAGGGCCTGATTTAGACCTGGGTAACCAGTCATTCTTCCCCTCTAATCAGGGCCTGATTTAGACCTGGGTCTCCAGGTGGGTGATTCCCCTCTAATCAGGGCCTGATTTAGACCTGGGACACCAGTCATTCTTCCCCTCTAATCAGGGCCTGATTTAGACCTGGGTCACCAGGTTGGTGATTCCCCTCTAATCAGGGCCTGATTTAGACCTGGGTCAGGTACAACAGTGAAACCAGCAGTAGGGTAAGAGATCAAACCGCATGGCATCACTCTAACCATCTACCTCTCTGTCTGTCTGTCCTGTTTTTCTGTCCTTCCCTGTCTGACTGTAGGTTCTCGGGGGTTCCGCCCAGTAACCTAGGCAACAATACCAAGTTGGTGGATTGGATGCCTCAAAATGACCTGTTGGGTAAGAACCACTTCTCTACTTCATGTACTCTCTCTTCCTTCCCTCCCTCCTCCCTCTCTGTCTGTTAGGGTGAGGAGGGGAGAGGGGAGGGAGAGGAGGAGGGAGAGGAGGGGGAGAGGAGAGGAGAGGAGAGGAGAGGAGAGAGGAGGGGGAGGGGGGAGAGGAGAGGAGAATGACCCTGAGCTGAGAAATACATAACTCATTATATCATTAACAGTCAATGATTCACACACACACACACACACACACACACACACACACACACACACACACACACACACACACACACACACACACACACACACACACACACACACACACACACACTATTTCTCTCTGGGTGTGTTGCTGACCTGTACCTCTGAGGGCTGTGAGGTATAACTGCTAAGTAGCTCCTCTCAGTCACACCTTGTTACCACTCAGGGTCCTCTAGGACAACACTGTTAGGACCAGGGTCCTCTAGGACAACACTGTTAGGACCAGGGTCCTCTAGGACAACACTGTTAGGACCAGGGTCCTCTAGGACAACACTGTTAGGACCAGGGTCCTCTAGGACAACACTGTTAGGACCAGGGTCCTCTAGGACAACACTGTTAGGACCAGGGTCCTCTAGGACAACACTGTTAGGACCAGGGTCCTCTAGGACAACACCATTAGGACCAGGGTCCTGTAAGACAACACCATTAGGACCAGGGTCCTATAAGACAACACTGTTAGGACCAGGGTCCTCTAGGACAACACTGTTAGGACCAGGGTCCTCTAGGACAACACCATTAGGACCAGGGTCCTGTAAGACAACACCATTAGGACCAGGGTCCTGTAAGACAACACCATTAGGACCAGGGTCCTATAAGACAACACTGTTAGGACCAGGGTCCTCTAGGACAACACTGTTAGGACCAGGGTCCTCTAGGACAACACTGTTAGGACCAGGGTCCTATAAGACAACACCATTAGGACCAGGGTCCTATAAGACAACACTGTTAGGACCCTGGTCCTCTAGGACAACACCATTAGGACCAGGGTCCTCTAGGACAACACTGTTAGGACCAGGGTCCTATAAGACAACACTGTTAGGACCAGGGTCCTGTAAGACAACACCATTAGGACCAGGGTCCTGTAAGACAACACCATTAGGACCAGGGTCCTATAAGACAACACTGTTAGGACCAGGGTCCTGTAAGACAACACTGTTAGGACCAGGGTCCTGTAAGACAACACTGTTAGGACCAGGGACCTATAAGACAACACCATTAGGACCAGGGTCCTATAAGACAACACTGTTAGGACCAGGGTCCTATAGGACAACACTGTTAGGACCAGGGCCCTATAAGACAACACCATTAGGACCAGGGTCCTATAGGACAACACTTTTAGGATCAGGGACCTATAGGACTACACCATTAGGACCAGGGACCTATAAGAGAACACTGTTAGGACCAGGGACCTATTGGACAACACTGTTAGGACCAGGGTCCTATAGGACAACACTTTTAGGACCAGGATCCATATCACAACACTGTTAGGACCAGGGTCCTATAAGACAACACTGTTAGGACCAGGGACCTATTGGACAACACTGTTAGGACCAGGGTCCTATAGGACAACACTGTTAGGACCAGGGTCCTATAGGACAACACTGTTAGGACCAGGGTCCTCTAGGACAACACTGTTAGGACCAGGGTCCTTTAGGACAACACTGTTAGGACCAGGGTCCTATAGGACAACACTGTTAGGACCAGGGTCCTCTAGGACAACACTGTTAGGACCAGGGTCCTTTAGGACAACACCATTAGGACCAGGGTCCTATAGGACAACACTTTTAGGACCAGGGTCCATATCACAATACTGTTTCTCCCTCTAGCTGGAACAATAGTCTGCAACACAGGCATGTTTAGTTCACGACCAACAACACACACCCTAACCCCTCCTCCCTCTCTCCTCCATCTGTCCTCTCTCTCATCCTTGTCTCTCTCTCTCCTCACTCTCCCTCTCTCTCCTCCCTCTCTCCTTTCTCCCTCATCTCTCCTCTCTTTCTCACTCTCTCTCTGTTCTCCCTCTCTCCTCTCTATATCTCTCTACTCCCTCTACTCCCTCTCTCCTTCCTCTCTCTCTCATCCTCTCTCTCTTTCATCCTTGTCTCTTCTCTCTCCTTCCTGTCTCTCTCTCTCCTCTCTCTCTCTCATCCTTGTCTCTCATCTCTCCTCTCTCTCTCTCTCCTCTCTCATCCTTGTCTCTTCTCTCTCCTCTCTCTCTCTCCTCCCTCTCTCCCTCTCATCATTGTCTCTTCTCTCTCCTCCCTCTCTCATCCTTGTCTCTTTCTCTCTCATCCTCTCTCTCTCTCTCTCTCATCCTCTCTCTCTCTCTTTCATCCTTGTCTCTTCTCTCTCCTTCCTGTCTCTCTCTCTCCTCTCTCTCTCTCTCTCTCTCATCCTTGTCTCTTTCTCTCTCCTCCCTCTCTCTGTCTCTCTCTCTCTCCTCCCTCTCTCTTCTCTCTCCTTCTTGTCTCTCCAGGCCATGCCAGAACAGTAGCGTTCCTGTCCCACGGTGGTCTGAACAGTATCTATGAAGCGATGTACCACGGTGTCCCTGTAGTGGGACTACCTCTGTTTGGGGACCACTACGACACTATGACCCGGGTGGAGGCTAAAGGGATGGGCATCATGGTTCACTGGAAGAGTATGACAGAGGAGGAGCTGTACCAGGCACTGGCCACTGTTATCAACAATAACAAGTACATGAACACACACACACACACACACACACACACACACACACCCACACACACACACACACACACACACACACACACACACACACACACACACACACACACACACACACACACACACACACACACACACAATGTAGTAGTGTGGGTGACATGTAGAAGCTCACTGCTGCCATCTGGTGTCTCTGTGTGGTACTGCACCACACTCAGTTCAGTTCTGGCTCACTCCTGCCATCTGGTGTCTCAGTGTGGTACTGCACCACACTCACTGCACTGAATGCAATTTACATTACATGTAAAATTTACAATTTACATGTGTGTGTGTGTGTGTGTGTGTGTGTGTTCTAGGTATCGTCAGCGTGCCCAGGTGCTCTCTTCCATCCATAAGGACCAACCAGGTCACCCGGTAACAAGAGCTGTCTATTGGATAAACTACATCCTCCGTCACCATGGCGCCAACCACTTACGATCCTCTGTCTACACTGTCCCCACCTACCAGTACTTCCTATTGGACGTTGTGCTGGTCGTAGGGGCGGGGCTGGCCCTGATTGGCTACCTGTTTTACCGGATAGCAGGGCTACTAAGGTCAAAGGTTAAGGTTCAGGAGCGGGGGGAGGGGGTTACCCACGGCCTCGGTGACGGCGACGACAAGGCAAACGGACATTGCCATAGCAACGGAGCGGTCTCTAATGGGAAGCACAAACGTAACGGAGCGCCGGTGAAGAACGACAAGAAAATGAAGTAAAGGGGCGGAGACTCTGTTCTGGGGTCAGAGGTCGGAGAGGAAGCTGATTCTGGAAGGGAACCACCAAGGAGCTGGAAAGTCCCAAAGTCCCCCCTGGGAGACTCTCCCTCCTCTCTTTCTTCCTCTCTGTCTCCCCTCCTTCTTCTCCTCCCCCTCTCTCCCCTCCTTCCTCTCCTCCCCTCTCTCCCTCCTCTCTTTCTTCCTCTCTGTCTCCCATCCTTCCTCTCCTCCCCCTCTCTCCCCCTCCTTCCTCTCCTCCCCTCTCTCCCTCCTCTCTTTCTTCCTCTCTGTCTCCCCTCCTTCCTCTCCTCCCCTCTCTCACCCCCCTCCCTCCTCTCCTCTCTCGTCTCATCTCTGGAATGGAAGGATGAAGAAGAGTGTCTCTGAACAACACCAACGATGTTAAACTATGTGTTTTTGAAGGAGTTTTTGAAGGAGAATCGCTGCTCACCAAGCGACTGTGGATAAACATGTATTTATTATGTATAACAACAACACGCTAAGCCATTCTTTAATCAGTTTATAATTTTATTTATTTAATTTCACTCATGAATCAGTTAAACTGCAGTGTACAGTACATCCTCACAGGGTTGGAATGATACCAGATGTTACGTTGGTAAGATATATAATTAGATATAATATCTGTCTCTCTGTCTGTCTGCTTCCCTCATTCCCTCTATACTGTCCCTAATGGCCCCAAACCCTCATTCCCTCTAGACCAGGGGTGTCAAACTCAAATACCCAGTGGGCCAAAATGTAAAACCTGAACAAAGTCACGGGCCAACATTGAACAAATTAACCTTTTAATATGGACCCAAACAAGTTTTGCTTTAACATTGAATATGGAACAAGCATCGCTTATTACCATACAATATATAATTTAATATTGGAGACATGCAAAATCGAATTTCAAATGAAAAAACACATCAATGGCATTCATTTATTAAATAAATAAAATTTAAATAAAAATTGTATGCCTCTTTTCTATTTGCAGCCTTCTGATTTAAATACCAAAATAAACTTTTTCCACTGGCTAATAATTTTACAAATAAAATGATAATAAATCAATCAACCATTCAAGCCTAGCAAGAAAAAGTGCATAAAGAAAACGTTAATTATTGCACACTGGTCTAATCTGATGTGCCCAAGCCAGATACCTGGCATCTCTTCTTGGATGCTAGTTCATCAATGTCTGGGCTCAAGCTCTGAGCTGAAGAAATCCTCAGTATCGAGCGAAGATGTTCATCAGTCAGACGTCTCCTGTGAGTTGTTTTGGTCATCTTCATCGAGGAGAAAAGTTGCTCGCATAGATAAGTGCTGCCGAACATGGAGAGCATCTGAGCAGCTTGGGTGCGGAGCTGAGGCATTGTGTCAGGGATGAACCGTGGAAACTGTGCGGCGCCCACAGCATCATACTTTGACTTCAGCGTGTCGTTGCACTGGAGTTCAATCAGCTCCATTTGGATGTTGGTTGGTGCATTTTCCACATCAACTGCGAAGGGATTACTAAGCAGTTCAAACTTGCATTTCTGGGCATCGAAGTCGGCAAATCGCCGGCTAAACTCAGCGGCGAGAACACTGAGTTTTTCAGCAAACTGTGCGCATGGGAACACGGCGGTAGAGATCTGCGCTTTTATGGATTGGCAGCAGGGAAAATGGCAAGGGTTTCCTTGCAGCATCTGATTCTCCCACAGGCACAGTTTAGTTTTGAAGGCCCTCACTGCAGCGTACATGTCTGTGATGATGCGCCCCCCGCCCCTGAAGCTGCAGGTTCAGCGCATCGAGATGGCTCGAGATGTCACAGAGAAAGGCCAGCTCACACAGGAACTTTTGCTCCCGGAGCTCTGCTGTATCCTTCCCTTTGGTTTCCAGGAATTGACATATTTCCTCACGCAGCTCGAAACATCTGTTCAGTACTTTTCCTCTGCTTAGCCATCTCACCTCTGTGTGATACGGCACGTCTGCGTATTCCGAACCACACTCCTCCAGAAAAGATTTAAACTGGCGGTGATTTAGACCTTTGGCTCTTATAAAGTTAACTACCTGTGTTACTGTGGTCATAACATGTTCCATCTTTAGGGCTTTGGCACACAGTGCTTCCTGATGTATGATGCAGTGGTAAACAGTTAGCTCACCTGCACAGTTCTCTTCCCGCATCTTCTCCCGAACCATGCCCACCAGTCCACTCTTTTTACCGCACATCGCTGGCGCACCATCTGTCGTTAATCCAACGAGTTTATCCCACGGCAGCTTTATTTCAGTTACACATTTGGAAACCTCCTCAAAGATTTCCTTTCCTGTGGTTGTGCCATGCATTGATTTGAATCCTAATAGCTCCTCCGTAACACACAGATTTGAGTCCACTCCACGGATGAAGACTGACAGCTGAGCAGTATCAGATGCGTCGCAGCTCTCATCCACAGCGAGGGAGAACGCAACAAAATCTTTTCCCTTTTCCATCAGCTGGTCATACAGATTGGTGGCAAGATCACATGTGCGATCAGCTACTGTGTTCCTGCTCAGGCTCACGTTTGAAAATGCTTGTTTTTTCTCTGGGCATACGAGGTCACAAACCTTCATCATGCACTTTTTCATGAACTCTCCCTCATTAAAGGGCCGGGCTGATTTTGCGATCTCTGCTGCCACTATATAACTAGCCTTTACAGCAGCCTCGCTTTGTGATGTGGCTTTTTTAAACATATTCTGTTGTGAAACCAAACTTCTTTTCATCTCCTCTACTTTCTGGCTCCTTTGAGTCATGTCCAGGTCCTTGTATTTGTCATGGTGTTTCGTTTCATAGTGTCGTCTAATGTTGTACTCCTTACTTACAGCCACGTTGACTCCACAAACAAGACAAACAGGTTTGTCTTTTACATATGTAAACAGATATTCTGCCTCCCACTTGTCCAGAAAGCTCCTGTTTTCTGCCTTTCTTTCGCCATTTTTGGGAAGGGTTAGCTCGCTGACAGTTGTAGCGTCTATGTTGCTATGACTACTGTCACAGAGGAGAGAGCGTTTCTGGGTCCTGTCCTGATTGGCGCGCGAAAACAGCAGAGCATTATGGGATTCGTAGTATTAGTGGTGAATGCGCTGTATAATACCGGCGGGCCAGCTCTAGTAGTAATTTGGTATTGTCTCGCGGGCCAAATATAATTACCCCGGGCCAAATTTGGCCCACGGGCCAGAGTTTGACACCCATGCTCTAGACTGTCTGTAATGGCCCCAAACCCTCATTCCCTCTATACTGTCCCTAATGGCCCCCTATTCCTTCCCTCATTCCCTCTATACTGTCCCTAATGGCCCCACACCCTCATTCCCTCTATACTGTCCCTAATTGCCCCAAACCCTCATTCCCTCTATACTGTCCCTAATGGCCCCAAACCCTCATTCCCTCTATACTGTCCCTAATGGCCCCTTATTCCTTCCTCATTCCCTCTATACTGTCCCTAATGGCCCCAAACCCTCATTCCCTCTATACTGTCCCTAATGGCCCCCTATTCCTTCCCTCATTCCCTCTACACTGTCCCTAATGGGCCCAAACCCTCATTCCCTCTACACTGTCCCTAATGGCCCCAAACCCTCATTCCCTCTATACTGTCCCTAATGGCCCCCTATTCCTTCCGTCATTCCCTCTATACTGTCCCTAATGGCCCCTTATTCCTTCCTCATTCCCTCTACACTGTCCCTAATGGCCCCAAACCCTCATTCCCTCTATACTGTCCCTAATGGCCCCAAACCCTCATTCCTCTATACTGTCCCTCATGGCCCCTTATTCCTTCCCTCATTCCCTCTATACTGTCCCTAATTGCCCCTTATTCCTTCCCTCATTCCCTCTATACTGTCCCTAATGGCCCCAAACCCTCATTCCCTCTATACTGTCCCTAATGGCCCCCTATTCCTTCCCTCATTCCCTCTATACTGTCCCTAATGGCCCCCTATTCCTTCCCTCATTCCCTCTACACTGTCCCTAATGGGCCCCAAACCCTCATTCCCTCTACACTGTCCCTAATGGCCCCAAACCCTCATTCCCTCTATACTGTCCCTAATGGCCCCCTATTCCTTCCCTCATTCCCTCTACACTGTCCCTAATGGGCCCAAACCCTCATTCCCTCTACACTGTCCCTAATGGCCCCAAACCCTCATTCCCTCTATACTGTCCCTAATGGCCCCCTATTCCTTCCCTCATTCCCTCTATACTGTCCCTAATGGCCCCTTATTCCTTCCCTCATTCCCTCTACACTGTTCCTAATGGCCCCAAACCCTCATTCCCTCTATACTGTCCCTAATGGCTCCAAACCCTCATTCCATCTAGACTGCCCCTAATGGCCCCAAACCTTCATTCCATCTAGACTGTCCCTCATGGCCCCATATTCCTCCCCTCAGTCCCTTTAGACTGTCCCTAATATTTTAACATGGGGAATAGGGGCCATTAGAGAGGTAGATCTATATTTTAACATAGGGAATAGGGGCCATTAGAGATAGGGGCCATTAGAGAGGTAGATCTATATTTTAACATTGGGAATAGGGGCCATTAGAGAGGCAGATCTATATTTTAACATGGTGAATAGGGGCCATTAGAGATAGGGGCCATTAGAGAGGCAAATCTATATTTTAACATGGGGAATAGGGGCCATTAGAGAGGCAGATCTATATTTTAACATAGGAAATAGGGGCCATTAGAGAGGCAGATCTATATTTTATCATAGTGAATAGGGGCCATTAGAGATAGGGGCCATTAGAGAGGCAGATCTATATTTTAACATGGGGAATAGGGGCCATTAAAGAGGCAGATCTATGTTTTAACATAGGAAATAGGGGCCATTAGAGAGGCAGATCTATATTTTAACATGGGGAATAGGGGCCATTAGAGATAGGGGCCATTAGAGAGGCAGATCTATATTTAACATAGGGAATAGGGGCCATTAGAGAGGCAGATCTATATTTTAACATAGGGAATAGGGGCCATTAGAGATAGGGGCCATTAGAGAGGCAGATCTATATTTAACATAGGGAATAGGGGCCATTAGAGAGGCAGATCTATATTTAACATAGGGAATAGGGGCCATTAGAGATAGGGGCCATTAGAGAGGCAGATCTATATTTAACATAGGGAATAGGGGCCATTAGAGAGGCAGATCTATATTTTAACATAGGGAATAGGGGCCATTAGAGAGGCAGATCTATATTTAACATTGGGAATAGGGGCCATTAGAGAGGCAGATCTATATTTAACATTGGGAATAGGGGCCATTAGAGATAGGGGCATTGGGAATAGGGGCCATTAGAGAGGCAGATCTATATTTAACATAGTGAATTTAATATTTAACATAGGGAATAGGGGCCATTAGAGAGGCAGATCTATATTTAACATAGGGAATAGGGGCCATTAGAGATAGGGGCCATTAGAGATAGGGGCCATTAGAGATAGGGGCCATTAGAGAGGCAGATCTATGTTTTAACATTGGGAATAGGGGCTATTAGAGAGGCAGATCTATATTTTAACATAGTGAATAGGGGCCATTAGAGAGGCAGATCTATATTTTAACATAGGGAATAGGGGCCATTAGAGAGGCAGATCTATATTTTGACATAGGGAATAGGGGCCATTAGAGATAGGGGCCATTAGAGAGGAAGATCTATATTTTAACATAAGGAATAGGGGCCATTAGAGATAGGGGCCATTAGAGAGGCTGATCTATATTTTAATATAGGGAATAGGGGCCATTAGAGATAGGGGCCATTAGAGAGGCAGATCTATATTTAACATAGGGAATAGGGGCCATTAGAGAGGCAGATCTATATTTTAACATAGGGAATAGGGGCCATTATATTTTAATAACAGTAGGTGATTGGTTGAAGCAGTCCACAGCAACCTGTTCGGTTGTTGTCATAGTAACCAGCGACTATTTTGACGACTGTATTCTGAGGGTTTGACGACCTGTTAGAGACTGTTTACCAAGTTGTTGGTTCACACCAGGTCACACACCGACAAAATAGATCACACTGGATCAAACTAGATTGTACTGGACCATACCGGATCACACCAGATCATACCGGATCATTCCGGTCGTACTGGATCACACCGGATCGTACCGGATCACACCAGATCATACCGGATCACACCAGATCATACCGGATCACACCGTATCATACCAGATCACACCGGATCATACTGGATCATACCGGATCACACCGGATCACACCGTATCATACCAGATCACACCAGATCATACCGGATCACACCGTATCATACCGGATCACACCGGATCATACCGGATCACACCGGATCATACCGGATCATACGGATCACACCGGATCATACCGGATCATACCGGATCACACGGATCATACGGATACTGGATCATACCGGATCACACCGGATCATACTGGATCACACCGGATCACACCGGATCACACTGGATCATACCGGGATCATACCGGATTACACCGGATCACACCGGATCATACTGGATCACACCGGATCATACCGGATCACACCGGATCACACCGGATCATACCGGATTACACCGGATCATTCCGGTCATACTGGATCACACCGGATCGTACCGGGTCACACCGGATCATTCCGGTCATACCGGATCATACTGGGT
>NW_024609681.1:292500-303400 GCF_018296145.1 Oncorhynchus tshawytscha
GACTGGCTGATATCACTACAGACTCTGGGTGGGTCCTAGACTGGCTGATATCACTACAGACTCTGGGTGGGTCCTAGACTGGCTGATATCACTACAGACTCTGGGTGGGTCCTAGACTGGGTATCACTACAGACTCTGGGTGGGTCCTAGACTGGCTGATATCACTACAGACTCTGGGTGGGGGACTGGCTGATATCACCACCTAGACTGGCTGATATCACTACAGACTCTGGGTGGGTAAGGGTTGATACACCACCTAGACTGGCTGATATCACTACAGACTCTGGGTGGGTCCTAGACTGGCTGATATCACTACAGACCTGGGTGGGTCCTAGACTGGCTGATATCACTACAGACTCTCTGGGTGGGTCCTAGACTGGCTGATATCACTACAGACTCTGGGTGGGTAAGGGTTGATACACCAGATCTGGGAGACTGGCTGATATCACTACAGACTCTGGGTGGGTATCACTACAGACCTAGACTGGCTGATATCACTACAGACTCTGGGTGGGTCCTAGACTGGCTGATATCACTACAGACTCTGGGTGGGTCCTAGACTGGCTGATATCACTACAGACTCTGGGTGGGTCCTAGACTGGCTGATATCACTACAGACTCTGGGTGGGTCCTAGACTGGCTGATATCACTACAGACTCTGGGTGGGTAAGGGTTAACACCACCTAGACTGGCTGATATCACTACAGACTCTGGGTGGGTAAGGGTTAGCACCACCTAGACTGGCTGATATCACTACAGACTCTGGGTGGGTAAGGGTTAACACCACCTAGAGTGGTTGATATCACTACAGACTCTGGGTGGGTCCTAGACTCGCTGATATCACTACAGACTCTGGGTGGGTCCTACACTGGCTGATATCACTACAGACTCTGGGTGGGTAAGGGTTAACACCACCTAGACTGGCTGATATACTACAGACTCTGGGTGGGTCCTAGACAGGCTGATATCACTACAGACTCTGGGAGGGTAAGGGTTAACACCACCTAGACTGGCTGATATTACTACAGACTCTGGGTGGGTCCTAGACTGACTGATATCACTACAGACTCTGGGTGGGTCCTAGACTGGCTGATATCACTACAGACTCTAGGTGGGTCCTAGACTGGTTGATATCACTATAGACTCTGGGTGGGTCCTAGACTGGCTGATATCACTACAGACTCTGGGTGGGTAAGGGTTAACACCACCTAGACTGGCTGATATCACTACAGACTCTGGGTGGGTCCTAGACTTGCTGATATCACTACAGACTCTGGGTGGGTCCTAGACTGGCTGATATCACTACAGACTCTGGGTGGGTCCTAGACTGGCTGATATCCTACAGACTCTGGGTGGGTCCTACACACTGGCTGACTGGCTGATATCACTACAGACTCTGGGTGGAGGCTAACTGACTGGCTGATATCAGTACAGACTCTGGGTGGGTCCTAGACTGGCTGATATCACTACAGACTCTGGGTGGGTCCTAGACTGGCTGATATCACTACAGACTCTAGGTGGGTCCTAGACTGGCTGATATCACTACAGACTCTGGGTGGGTAAGGGTTAACACCACCTAGACTGGCTGATATCACTACAGACTCTGGGTGGGTCCTACACTGGCTGATATCACTACAGACTCTGGGTGGGTCCTAGACTGGCTGATATCACTACAGACTCTGGGTGGGTCCTAGACTGGCTGATATCACTACAGACTCTGGGTGGGTCCTACACTGGCTGATATCACTACAGACTCTGGGTGGGTCCTAAACTGGCTGATATCACTACAGACTCTGGGTGGGTCCTAGACTGGCTGATATCACTACAGACTCTGGGTGGGTCCTACAATGGCTGATATCACTACAGACTCTGGGTGGAGGCTAACTGACTGGCTGATATCACTACAGACTCTGGGTGGGTCCTAGACTGGCTGATATCACTACAGACTCTGGGTGGGTCCTAGACTGGCTGATATCACTACAGACTCTAGGTGGGTCCTAGACTGGCTGATATCACTACAGACTCTGGGTGGGTAAGGGTTAACACCACCTAGACTGGCTGATATCACTACAGACTCTGGGTGGGTCCTAGACTGGCTGATATCACTACAGACTCTGGGTGGGTAAGGGTTAACACTACCTAGACTGGCTGATATCACTACAGACTCTGGGTGGGTCCTAGACTGGCTGATATCACTACAGACTCTGGGTGGGTCCTACACTGGCTGATATCACTACAGACTCTGGGTGGAGGCTAACTGACTGACTGACTGACTTTTACTGACTGACTGATTATTATGATTTTTTTTTTACCTTTATATAACTAGGCAAGTCAGTTAAGAACAAATTCCCCCAAAACACTACAGTAAATACTATAGCAGTATACTACAGTCATGTCCCCCAAAACACTACAGTAAATACTACAGTATACTACAGTCATGTCCCCCCAAAACACTACAGTAAATACTACAGTATACTACAGTCATGTCCCCAAAAAAACAGTAAACAGTAAATACTACAGTATACTACAGTCATGCCCCCAAAACACTACAGTAAATACTATAGCAGTATACTACAGTCATGTCCCCCAAAACACTACAGTAAATACTACAGTATACTACAGTCATGTCCCCCAAAACACTACAGTAAATACTACAGTATACTACAGTCATGTCCCCCAAAACACTACAGTAAATACTATAGCAGTATACTACAGTCATGTCCCCCAAAACACTACAGTAAATACTACAGTATACTACAGTCATGTCCCCCAAAACACTACAGTAAATACTACAGTATACTACAGTCATGTCCCCCAAAACACTACAGTAAATACTACAGTATACTACAGTCATGTCCCCCAAAACACTACAGTAAATACTACTACACAGTCATGTCCCCCAAAAATACTACAGTAAATACTACAGTATACTACAGTCATGTCCCCAAAAACACTACAGTAAATACTACAGTATACTACAGTCATGTCCCCCAAAACACTACAGTAAATACTATAGCAGTATACTACAGTCATGTCCCCCAAAACACTACAGTAAATACTACAGTATACTACAGTCATGTCCCCCAAAACACTACAGTAAATACTACAGTATACTACAGTCATGTCCCCCAAAACACTACAGTAAATACTACAGTATACTACAGTCATGTCCCCCAAAACACTACAGTAAATACTACAGTATACTACAGTCATGTCCCCCAAAACACTACAGTAAATACTACAGTATACAGTCATGCCCCCAAAACACTACAGTAAATACTACAGTCATGTCCCCCAAAACACTACAGTAAATACTACAGTACTACAGTCATCCCCCAATACTACAGTAAATACTACAGTATACTACAGTCATGTCCCCCAAAACACTACAGTAAATACTACAGTCATGTCCCCCAGTAAATACTACAAAACACTCATGTCCCCCAAAACACTACAGTAAATACTACAGTATACTACAGTCATGTCCCCCCCTACAAAACACTACAGTCATGCCCCCAAAACACTACAGTAAATAGTATACTACAGTCATGTCCCCCAAAACACTACAGTAAATACTATAGCAGTATACTACAGTCATGTCCCCCAAAACACTACAGTAAATACTACAGTATACTACAGTCATGTCCCCCAAAACACTACAGTAAATACTACAGTATACTACAGTCATGTCCCCCAAAACACTACAGTAAATACTACAGTATACTACAGTAAATCATACTACAGTCCCCCAAAAACACTACAGTAAATACTACAGTATACTACAGTCATGTCCCCCAAAACACTACAGTAAATAAATACTAGTCATGTATACTACAGTCATGTCCCCCAAAACACTACAGTAAATACTACAGTATACTACAGTCATGTCCCCCCCCAAAACTCTACAGTGAATACTAAGTAGTATACTACAGTAATGCCCCCAAAACACTACAGTAAATACTACAGTATACTACAGTCATGCCCCCAAAAAAACACTACAGTAAATACTATAGCAGTATACTACAGTCATGTCCCCCAAAACACTACAGTAAATACTACAGTAAAGTATGTCCCCAAAACACTACAGTAAATACTACATACTACAGTCATGCCCCCCAAAACACTACAGTAAATACTACAGTATACTACAGTCATGTCCCCCAAAACACTACGGTAAATACTATAGCAGTATACTACAGTCATGTCCCTTAAAACACTACAGTAAATACTACAGTATACTACAGTCATGCCCCCAAAACACTACAGTAAATACTACAGTATACTACAGTCATGTCCCTCAAAACACTACAGTGAATACTATAGTATTCATTAGTCATTTGACACAACATCCGTATGGCTACAACTCATTTGACACAACGGCTGTGATAAAACACATATTTTTGATGAGTTTCATAAAAACTTTTTGAGTCAATGTTGTATGGTTTTCATTCTGATTTTGAGAGACAATGACAGAGATCTTTGACTCTTACAGTCTGTCTCAGTAAATACCTCTTACCTTTCATGACCCTTTCCCTACAGAAATTTTCAGTTACTACAGTCATCACCAAAACCTCAGTCTCTTTCTCCCTCCACACCCCTCATGTCCCCCCTCAGTAAATACCCCTACAGTCATGTCCCCCCCTGCTACAGTAAATACTACCTCCCTCCAGTCATGTCCCCCAAAACTCTACAGTCCCTCCATCACCCCTCATCTCCCTCCCTCCAGTAACCCCCCCTCTCTATACTACAGTCATGTCCCCCAAAACTCTACAGTAAATCCATCAGTATACTACTCTCCCTCCCTCCATACCCCTCTACTCCCTAAATACTACAGTCTCTCCCTCCCTCCAGTAAATACTACCAGTCATCTCCCTCAAAACACTACAGTAAATACTACAGTATACTACAGTCATGTCCCCCAAAACTCTACAGTAAATCCATCACCCCTACAGTCATCCCCCAAAACCTCCAGTACCCCTACAGTATACTACCCTCCATCCCCCAAAACTCTACTCCCTCCATACAGTATACTCTCATGTCCCCCAAAACCTACAGTAAATACTACCCCTATACTACAGTCATCTCCCCCCTCCATCCATGCCCCTCTATACTCCCTCCATGTCCCCCCTCTCTCCCTCCCAGTATACTACAGTCATGTCCCCCTCCCCTCCATGTACCCCTCTCTCCCTCCCTCCAGTCACCCCCAAAACACTACAGTAAATACTACAGTATACTACAGTCATCCCCCAAAACCCTACAGTAAATCCCTCAGTCCATACCCCTCATGTCTCCCTACAGTAAATACCAGTATACTACAGTCCTCCCCCAAAACACTACAGTAAATCCCTCCAGTATACTACAGTCATCCCCCTCAGTAAATACCAGTATCTCAGTCCCTCCCCCAAACCCCTCTCTCCCTCCCTCCATACCAGTCATGTCCCCTCCACTCAGTAAATACACCCCCTACTCTCCCTCAAAACACTACAGTAAATACCCTCTCTACCAGTCATGTCCCCCAAAACACCAGTAAATACTCTCCCTATACTACAGTCATGTCCCCCTCTCAGTCCCTCCCTACAGTATACCAGTCCCTCCCCAAAACCTACAGTAAATACTACAGTATACTACAGTCATGTCCCCCCAAAACTACAGTCCCTCCCTACAGTATACTACAGTCATCTCCCCAAAACACTACAGTAAATACTACAGTATACTCCCATCCCTCCCCCCCCTCCATACCCCTACAGTCTGTCCCCCTCCCTCAGTAAATATACTACTACAGTCATGTCTCCCCCAAAACACTCCAGTAAATACTCTATACTACAGTCATCCCCCAAAACCCCTCTCTCCCTCCCTCCATATACTACAGTCATCTCCCCCAAAACACTCCCTAAATACACCCCTCTCAGTCCCTCCCTTAAAACACTACAGTAAATACTCCCTCCCTCCAGTCACCCCTCTCAGTAAATCCCTCCATACTACAGTCTCTCCCTCCCTACAGTAAATACCAGTATCTACAGTCCTGTCCCCCAAAACACTACAGTAAATACCCTCCAGTATACTACAGTCATGTCCCCAAAACACTCCAGTAAATACTCAGTATACTCAGTCATGTCCCCCCTCTCTACAGTAAATACTATACAGTATACTACAGTCATCCCTCCAAAACACTACAGTCTCTAATCTATACACAGTCATGTCCCCAAAACACTACAGTCCCTCCCTCCAGTATACCAGTCATCTCCCTCCCTCAGTAAATACTACAGTATACTACAGTCATGTCCCCAAAACTCTACAGTAAATCCCTCCATAGTATACTACAGTCTCCCCCCTCCTACAGTCTCTTCCTCTAATTTCTTTCCAAAAAACAGGAGTCTCTGTGTCTTATCTTCCTGCTGCAGTTTCCTTCTCTGTCCTTAACCCTCCATTATTAAAACTGTATCTCTAAACTGAACCCCCTTCTCTGTCATTAAATACTACAATTGAAGTCAAGATTTATGTCCCCCAAAACACCTGAGTAAATACTACAGTATACCCCATGGGAAAAACACTACAGTAAATCTCTTTCTCTCTTTCTGTCCCCAAAACACTACAGTAAATACTCAGTTACTACAGTCATGTCCCCCCTCTCCCTACAGTGAATTCTCCCAGTATACTACAGTCATCTCCCCAAAACCTACAGTAAATACTACAGTATACTACAGTCATGTCCCCCAAAACACTACAGTGAATACTCAGTATACTCAGTCTCCCCCCCCTACTCTCTCTTTCACTCTCCCAAAACCCTCAGTAAATACTCTTTCAGTCCCCTCTCTCTCCTCTCATGTCCCCCTCTCTCTCTCAGTTTCTCTCTAAATGTGTCTCTAATATGGTCATACATTTGGCAGGAGGTTAGGAAGTACAGCTCAGTTTCCACCTCATTTTGTGGGCAGTGTTGCACATAGCCTGTCTTCTCTTGAGAGCCAGGTCTGCCAACGGAGACCTTTCTCAATAACAAGGTTAATCTCACTGAGTCTGTACAGAGTCAAAGCTTTCCTTAGCATTGGGAAGTTTGGATGAAAAGCCTACAGTAAAACTGCCTGTTACTCAGTCATGTCCCCCCAGACAGGATATACAATAGACTACAGTCATTTGGATAGAAAACAGTATACTACAGTCTCCTCCAAAACTGTAAACAAAGATGTCTGTGACAGAACTCATATGGCAGCGAAAACCTGAGAGAAATCCAACCAGGAAGTGGGAATTTCAGTCTTCTATTCAGCTGTTCAGTTGTTTCAGTCTTCTATTGGGAAAGGGGAGAGAATCAGACCACTCAGAGCAGGTGGCTGAAAGCCTTGAGTTGTTTCAGTCTTCTATTGGGAAAGGGGAGAGAATCAGACCACTCAGAGCAGGTGGCTGAAAGCCTTGAGTTGTTTCAGTCTTCTATTGGGAAAGGGGAGAGAATCAGACCACTCAGAGCAGGTGGCTGAAAGCCTTGAGTTGTATCAGTCTTCTATTGGGAAAGGGGAGAGAATCAGACCACTCAGAGCAGGTGGGAAAATACTACAGAATCAGTCCCCCAAGAGCAGGTTGTGTTCAGTCTTCTATTGGGAAAGGGGAGAGAATCAGACCACTCAGAGCAGGTGGCTGAAAGCCTTGAGTTGTATCAGTCTTCTATTGGGAAAGGGGAGAGAATCAGACCACTCAGAGCAGGTGGCTGAAAGCCTTGAGTTGTATCAGTCTTCTATTGGGAAAGGGGAGAGAATCAGACCACTCAGAGCAGGTGGCTGAAAGCCATGTCCCCAAAAGTTGTTTCAGTCTTCTATTGGGAAAGGGGAGAGAATCAGACCACTCAAAGCAGGTGGCTGAAAGCCTACAGTTGTTTCAGTCTTCTATTGGGAAAGGGGAGAGAATCAGACCACTCAGAGCAGGTGGCTGAAAGCCACTGAGTTGTTTCAGTCTTCTATTGGGAAAGGGGAGAGAATCAGACCACTCAGAGCAGGTGGCTGAAAGCCTTGAGTAACATTTTCAGTCTTCTATTGGGAAAGGGGAGAGAATCAGACCACTCAGAGCAGGTGGCTGAAAGCCTTGAGTTACTATCAGTCTTCTATTGGGAAAGGGGAGAGAATCAGACCACTCAGAGCAGGTGGCTGAAAGCCTTGAGTTGTTTCAGTCTTCTATTGGGAAAGGGGAGAGAATCAGACCCTCAGAGCAGGTGGCTGAAAGCCTTGAGTTGTTTCAGTCTTCTATTGGGAAAGGGGAAGAATCAGACCACTCAGAGCAGGTGGCTGAAAGCCTTGAGTAAATATCAGTCTTCTATTGGGAAAGGGGAGAGAATCAGACCACTCAGAGCAGGTGGCTGAAAGCCTTGAGTTGTTTCAGTCTTCTATTGGGAAAGGGGAGAGAATCAGACCACTCAGAGCAGGTGGCTGAAAGCCTTGAGTTGTTTCAGTCTTCCCCCAAAAAGGGGAGAGAATCAGACCACTCAGAGCAGGTGGCTGAAAGCACTACAGTTGTTTCAGTCTTCTATTGGGAAAGGGGAGAGAATCAGACCACTCAGAGCAGGTGGCTGAAAGCCTTGAGTTGTTTCAGTCTTCTATTGGGAAAGGGGAGAGAATCAGACCACTCAGAGCAGGTGGCTGAAAGCCTTGAGTTGTATCAGTCTTCTATTGGGAAAGGGGAGAGAATCAGACCACTCAGAGCAGGTGGCTGAAAGCCTTGAGTTGTATCAGTCTTCTATTGGGAAAGGGGAGAGAATCAGACCACTCAGAGCAGGTGGCTGAAAGCCTTGAGTTGTTTCAGTCTTCTATTGGGAAAGGGGAGAGAATCAGACCACTCAGAGCAGGTGGCTGAAAGCCTTGAGTTGTTTCAGTCTTCTATTGGGAAAGGGGAGAGAATCAGACCACTCAGAGCAGGTGGCTGAAAGCCTTGAGTTGTTTCAGTCTTCTATTGGGAAACAGGGAGTCATGAATCAGACCACTCAGAGCAGGTGGCTGAAAGCCTTGAGTTGTTTCAGTCTTCTATTGGGAAAGGGGAGAGAATCAGACCACTCAGAGCAGGTGGCTGAAAGCCTTGAGTTGTATCAGTCTTCTATTGGGAAAGGGGAGAGAATCAGACCACTCAGAGCAGGTGGCTGAAAGCCTTGAGTTGTTTATCTCGCGTGGCCGTAGGCACGCTGTTCGTTCCCTTTCCTTTCTAATGAAAACGGTCCGGTTGGAATATTATTTAATATTTATGATAAAAAGATCCTAAGGATTGATTATAAACATCGTTTGACATGTTTCTACGAACTTTAATGCAACTTGTTTGACTTTTCTTCTGGATGTTGTCGAGAGCGCATTGTGCATTTGGATTACTGAACTAAACGTGCAAACAAAATGGAGGTATTTGGACAAAAAGAGGGACTTTATTAAACAAAACAAATATTTATTGTGTAACATGGAGTCTTGCCACCAGATGAAGATCATCAAAGGATAGTGATTCATTTAATCGCTATTTCTGACTTTTGTGAGTCCTCTCCTTGGCTGGAAAATGTCTGTATGTTTTTGTGGCTAAGTCCTAACGGAATCATGTCCCCCAAAACATGGTGTGCTTTCAGTCAGTCCCCCAAAAAGCTTTTTGTCATGCCCCCAAAAATCGGACACTGTGATTATTTACAGTCATGTATCTTTAAAATGGTGGACAATACTTGTATGTCCCCCAAAATTTTAATTATGAGATTTCTGTTGTTTTGGATATGGCAGTCCTGCACTTTCAAAACAGCTGTTGTAAATGGGACAGTATACTACAGTCATAATCCCAGAGTGGTTACGTTTGGGTCAATTACAGTATACTACAGTCATGTCCCCCAAAACACTACAGTAAATACTACAGTATACTACAGTCATACAGTAAATACTACAGTATACTACCCCCAAAACACTACAGTAAATACTACAGTATACTACAGTCATGTCCCCCAAAACTCTACAGTGAATACTATAGCAGTATACTACAGTTATGCCACCAAAACACTACAGTAAATACTACAGTCATGTCCCCAAAAACACTACAGTGAATACTACAGTATACTACAGTCATGTCCCCCAAAACACTACAGTAAATACTATAGCAGTATACTACAGTCATGTCCCCCAAAACACTACAGTAAATACTATAGCAGTATACTACAGTCATGCCCCCAAAACACTACAGTAAATACTACAGTATACTACAGTCATGTCCCCCAAAACTCTACAGTGAATACTATAGCAGTATACTACAGTTATGCCACCAAAACACTACAGTAAATACTACAGTATACTACAGTCATGTCCCCAAAAACACTACAGTGAATACTACAGTATACTACAGTCATGTCCCCAAAACACTACAGTAAATACTACAGTATACTACAGTCATACAGTAAATACTACCCTACAAAACACTACAGTAAATACTATAGCAGTATACTACAGTCATGTCCCCCAAAACACTACAGTAAATACTACAGTATACTACAGTCATGTCCCCCAAAACACTACAGTAAATACTACAGTATACTACAGTCATGTCCCCCAAAACACTACAGTAAATACTACAGTACAGTCATGTCCCCAAAATACTACAGTCATGTACCCCCAAAACACTACAGTAAATACTACAGTATACTACAGTCATGTCCCCCCCTACAAAACACTAGTCATGTCCCCCAAAACACTACAGTAAATACTACAGTATACTACAGTCATGTCCCCCAAAACACTACAGTAAATACTACAGTATACTACAGTCATGTCCCCCAAAACACTACAGTAAATACTACAGTATACTACAGTCATGTCCCCCAAAACACTACAGTAAATACTACAGTCATGCAGTATACTACAGTCATGTCCCCCCAAAACACTACAGTAAATACTACAGTATACTACAGTCATGT
>NW_024609682.1:0-7500 GCF_018296145.1 Oncorhynchus tshawytscha
GTTAATGCTACTGTTAATGCTACTGTTAATGCATGTTATCTGTGGTTAGGTTATGCCTGGTCAGAGGTTAGCTGTGGTCAGTTATCCCTGGTCAGGTTATCCGTGGTCAGGTTAGCCTGGTCAGGTTATCCCTGGTCAGGTTATCCGTGGTTAGGTTATGCCTGGTCAGGTTAGCTGTGGTTAGGTTATCCCTGGTCAGGTTATCCCTGGTCAGGTTATCCTGGTCAGGTTATCTGTGGTCAGGTTATCCGTGGTCAGGTTATCCGTGGTCAGGTTATCCCTGGTCAGGTTATCCCTGGTCAGGTTAGCCGTGGTCAGGTTATCCGTGGTCAGGTTATCCGTGGTCAGGTTTTCCGTGGTCAGGTTATCCCTGGTCAGGTTATCCGTGGTCAGGTTAGCCGTGGTTAGGTTAGTCCTGGTTAGGTTATCTGTGGTTAGGTTATCTGTGGTTAGGTTAGCCGTGGTCAGGTTAGCCGTGGTCAGGTTAGCCGTGGTCAGGTTAGCCGTGGTCAGGTTAGCCCTGGTTAGGTTAGCCCTGGTTAGGTTAGCCCTGGTTAGGTTACCTGTGGTTAGGTTATCCCTGGTCAGGTTATTGGTTAGGTTATCCCTGGTCAGGTTAGTTCTGGTTATGGTTATCCCTGGTTAGGTTATCCGTGGTTAGGTTAGCCCTGGTTAGGTTAGCCGTGGTTAGGGTTATCCGTGGTCAGGTTATCCTGGTTAGGTTAGCCCTGGTTAGGTCAAACGTGGTTAGGTTAGCCGTGGTCAGCTTTTCCGTGGTCAGGTTAGCCGTGGTGAGGTTAGCCTGTCAGGTTAGCCCTGGTTAGGTTAGACCTGGTCAGGTTAGCCCTGGTCAGGTTAGCGGTGGTCAGGTTGTCTGGTTTGGTCACGGTGGTCAGGTTAGCGGTGGTCAGGTTAGGGTGGTCAGGTTAGCGGTGGTCAGGTTAGCGGTGGTCAGGTTAGCGGTGGTCAGGTTAGCGGTGGTCAGGTTAGCGGTGGTCAGGTTACCGGTGGTCAGGTTAGCGGTGGTCAGGTTAGCGGTGGTCAGGTTTCTGGTCAGGTTAGCCGTGGTCAGGTTAGCCGTGGTCAGGTTAGCCGTGGTCAGGTTCCTGGTCAGGTTAGCCTTTCAGGTTCTGTGGTCAGGTTAGCCGTGGTCAGGTTAGCCCTGGTCAGGTTAGCCTCTGGTCAGGTTAGCCGTGGTCAGATTTTAGCCTGGTCAGGTTAGCCGTGGTCAGGTTAGCCGTGGTCAGGTTAGCCGTGGTCAGGTTAGCCGTGGTCAGGTTAGCCGTGGTCAGGTTAGCCGTGGTTAGTCCACATCCCTGACTGTTTTCCTACCATTATTCAATATTCCTATAACGTAATGTTCTATATATGTGTGTAATCCTATGGTTGCTAGTACCTTTAATATGACCACGTAGGTCTGAGGGTTACAGCAGGCTTATCTCAATCTGCTCATGGGTTTATCAAAGATATTGCCCGTTGCATTGTCCCACATTCGTTGAAGTATGTCTGTATGTTACGTTGTTTGAAACCAGAACCACTAGAACTCTCACCTCCAGAAAGCAATTGTCTGGTCTGTGTCACAAATGGCACCCTAATCCCTAAGTAGTGTCCTATGGGCCCTGGTCAAAATAAGGGAATAGGGTGTAATTTAGGACACTGCCTGGCTTCTCACCTGAGTCTGTTACTGACGTATTGAAATATAAAGAGCTCTCAGTAAAAGGTTTCTGGTTATTAAGTTATAATTGTGTCTGTTCAAAGTGTTGGTGACTCAGCGTGTCAGTCATCTTTAACATCAATCTTTCCTCTGTGCTTTGGCTGGCCTCCCTGCTGTTCTCTCAATCCCTGCTCCCTGCTGCTCTTCCCTTCTCTCCCACAGATTTTCAGCCTCCTCTCTCTCTCTCTCTCTCTCTCTCGATCCCTCCATCTCCATCTCTCTCTCTCGACCCCCTATCTCTTTCTCTCTCTTTCGCTCTCTCTCTCTCGATCCCCTCTCTCTCTCCCGATCCCCCCCTCTCTCTCTCCCTCTCTCCTCTCTCGCTCTAACTCTCTCTCCATCTCTCTCTCCATCCCCCTATTTCGCTCTCTCTCTCTCTCTCTTAATCGCTCTCTTTCTCTCTCTATCTCACTCAGTCTCCCTCCCTCTCCCCATTTCTGTCCCTCCCTACCCCCTCTCTTTCTCCCCCTCTCCTTCTCTCTATCGTGTTTCTTTCCGCCTCAGAGAGGAAACAGAGAGACTCAGGAGTGTTGAGTACCAAACTGAGAGGAAACAGACTCAGGAGTGTTCAATACCAAACTGAGAGGAAACAGACTCAGGAGTGTTCAATACCAAACTGAGAGGAAACAGACTCAGGAGTGTTCAATACCAAACTGAGAGGAAACAGACTCAGGAGTGTTCAATACCAAACTGAGAGGAAACAGAATGACTCAGGAGTGTTCAATACTAAACTGAGAGGAAACAGAGACTCAGGAGTGTTCAATACCAAACTGAGAGGAAACAGAGAGACTCAGGAGTGTTCAATACCAAACTGAGAGGAAACCTAAAGACTCAGGGGTGTTCAATACCAAACTGAGAGGAAACAGAATGACTCAGGGGTGTTCAATACCAAACTGAGAGGAAACAGAATGACTCAGGGGTGTTCAATACCAAACTGAGAGGAAACAGAATGACTCAGGAGTGTTCAATACCGAACTGAGAGGAAACAGAAAGCTTCACAAAACACAGAACTTGCTGTGAAGGAAGAAGAGAGGCTCATCATCCTTATTGATATGATATATGGATAGAGGGAGGGACATAACATGATATATGGATAGAGGGAGGGACATAACATGATATATGGATAGAGGGAGGGACATAACATGATATATGGATAGAGGGAGGGACATAACATGATATATGGATAGAGGGAGGGACATAACATGATATATGGATAGAGGAAGGGACATAATATGATATATGGATACGGATGAAGGGACATAACATGATATATGGATACGGATGAAGGGACATAACATGATATATGGATACGGATGAAGGGACATAACATGATATATGGATAGAGGGAGGGACATAACATGATATATGGATAGAGGGAGGGACATAACATGATATATGGATAGAGGGAGGGACATAACATGATATATGGATAGAGGGAGGGACATAACATGATATATGGATAGAGGGAGGGACATAACATGCTGGTCTTTATCTACGGGTTGAGGAGGGACATAACATGCTGGTCTTTATCTACGGGTTGAGGAGGGACATAACATGCTGGTCTTTATCTACGGGTTGAGGAGGGACATAACATGCTGGTCTTTATCTACGGGTTGAGGAGGGACATAACATGCTGGTCTTTATCTATGGGTTGAGGAGGGACATAACGTGCTGGTCTTTATCTACGGGTTGAGGAGGGACATAACATGCTGGTCTTTATCTACGGGTTGAGGAGGGACATAACATGCTGGTCTTTATCTACGGGTTGAGGAGGGACATAACATGCTGGGCTTTATCTATGGGTTGTTGAGGAGGGACATAACATGCTGGTCTTTATCTACGGGTTGAGGAGGACATAACATGCTGGTCTTTATCTACGGGTTGAGGAGGGACATAACATGCTGGTCTTTATCTACGGGTTGAGGAGGGACATAACATGCTGGGCTTTATCTACGGGTTGAGGAGGGACATAACATGCTGGTCTTTATCTACGGGTTGAGGAGGGACATAACATGCTGGGCTTTATCTACGGGTTGAGGAGGGACATAACATGCTGGTCTTTATCTACGGGTTGAGGAGGGACATAACATGCTGGTCTTTATCTACGGGTTGAGGAGGGACATAACATGCTGGTCTTTATCTACGGGTTGAGGAGGGACATAACATGCTGGTCTTTATCTATGGGTTGAGGAGGGACATAACGTGCTGGTCTTTATCTACGGGTTGAGGAGGGACATAACATGCTGGTCTTTATCTACGGGTTGAGGAGGGACATAACATGCTGGTCTTTATCTATGGGTTGAGGAGGGACATAACATGCTGGGCTTTATCTATGGGTTGTTGAGGAGGGACATAACATGCTGGTCTTTATCTACGGGTTGAGGAGGGACATAACATGCTGGTCTTTATCTACGGGTTGAGGAGGGACATAACATGCTGGTCTTTATCTACGGGTTGAGGAGGGACATAACATGCTGGGCTTTATCTACGGGTTGAGGAGGGACATAACATGCTGGTCTTTATCTACGGGTTGAGGAGGGACATAACATGCTGGGCTTTATCTACGGGTTGAGGAGGGACATAACATGCTGGTCTTTATCTACGGGTTAGGGAGGGACATAACATGCTGGTCTTTATCTATGGGTTGAGGAGGGACATAACATGCTGGTCTTTATCTACGGGTTGAGGAGGGACATAACATGCTGGTCTTTATCTACGGGTTGAGGAGGGACATAACATGCTGGGCTTTATCTATGGGTTGTTGAGGAGGGACATAACATGCTGGTCTTTATCTACGGGTTGAGGAGGGACATAACATGCTGGCTTTATCTATGGGTTGTTGAGGAGGGACATAACATGCTGGTCTTTTTCTATGCAGGTTGAGGAGGGATAACATGCTGGTCTTTATCTACGGGTTGAGGAGGGACATAACATGCTGGTCTTTATCTACGGGTTGAGGAGGGACATAACATGCTGGTCTTTATCTACGGGTTGAGGAGGGACATAACATGCTGGTCTTTATCTACGGGTTGAGGAGGGACATAACATGCTGGTCTTTATCTACGGGTTGAGGAGGGACATAACATGCTGGGCTTTATCTACGGGTTGAGGAGGGACATAACATGCTGGTCTTTATCTACGGGTTAGGGAGGGACATAACATGCTGGTCTTTATCTACGGGTTGAGGAGGGACATAACATGCTGGTCTTTATCTATGGGTTGAGGAGGTACATAACATGCTGGTCTTTATCTACGGGTTGAGGAGGGACATAACATGCTGGTCTTTATCTACAGGTTGAGGAGGGTCGATGTGTCCAGTATGAAGGAAGTCAGAGGTAATTTCTCACTGAGAAAGGGACTTTACATTTTTTAAATTAAAAAATAAATAAATCTGTGGCTGAGGAGGGACGTCGTGGGTGGACATGGAGGAAGGAAGTAAAGGAACTTAACGTGGGGTTTTCATCAGTGGTCTGACTCAGACGGGGCTGTAATGAAGGGGGTCATGAATAGAAATGAAATGGATGGGGGCGTGCTACCTATAATAAGGACCACCATGAGGTTAGATTCATCCAGCATGACTCACGCAGACCACAGAAATCAAATCAAATCAAATGTATTTATAAAGCCCTTCGTACATCAGCTGATATCTAAAAGTGCTGTACAGAAACCCAGCCTAAAACCCCAAACAGCAAGCAATGCAGGTGTAGAAGCACGGTGGCTAGGAAAAACTCCCTAGAAAGGCCAAAACCTAGGAAGAAACCTAGAGAGGAACCAGGCTATGTGGGGTGACCAGTCCTCTTCTGGCTGTGCCGGGTGGACATTATAACAGAACATGGCCAAGATGTTCAAATGTTCATAAATGACCAGCATGGTCGTATAATAATAAGGCAGAACAGTTGAAACTGGAGCAGCAGCACGGCCAGGTGGACTGGGGACAGCAAGGAGTCATCATGTCAGGTAGTCCTGGGGCATGGTCCTAGGGCTCAGGTCCTCCGAGAGAGAGAGAGAGAGAGAGAAAGAGAAAGAGAGAATTAGAGAACGCACACTTAGATTCACACAGGACACCGAATAGGACAGGAGAGGTACTCCAGATATAACAAACTGACCCTAGCCCCCCGACACATTAACTACTGCAGCATAAATACTGGAGGCTGAGACAGGAGGGGTCAGGAGACACTGTGGCCCCATCTGAGGACACCCCCAGACAGGGCCAAACAGGAAGGATATAACCCCACCCACTTTGCCAAAGCACAGCCCCCACACCACTAGGGGATATCTTCAACCACCAACTTACCATCCTGAGACAAGGCTGAGTATAGCCCACAAAGAACTCCGCCATGGCACAACCCAAGGGGGGGCGCCATCCCAGACAGGATGACCACATCAGTGAATCAACCCACTCAGGTGACGCACCCCTTCCAGGGACGGCAAGAGAGAGCCCCAGTAAGCCAGTGACTCAGCCCCTGTAATAGGGTTAGAGGCAGAGAATCCCAGTGGGAAGAGGGGAACCGGCCAGGCAGAGACAGCAAGGGTGGTTCGTTGCTCCAGAGCCTTTCCGTTCACCTTCCCACTCCTGGGCCAGACTACACTCAATCATATGACCCACTGAAGAGATAAGTCTTCAGTAAGGACTTAAAGGTTGAGACCGAGTTTGCGTCTCTGACATGGGTAGGCAGACCGTTCCATAAAAATGGAGCTCTATAGGAGAAAGCCCTGCCTCCAGCTGTTTGCTTAGAAATTCTAGGGACAATTAGGAGGCCTGCGTCTTGTGACCGTAGCGTACGTGTAGGTATGTACGGCAGGACCAAATCAGAGAGATAGGTAGGAGCAAGCCCATGTCATGCTTTGTAGGTTAGCAGTAAAACCTTGAAATCAGCCCTTGCTTTGACAGGAAGCCAGTGTAGAGAGGCTAGCACTGGAGTAATATGATCAAATTTTTTGGTTCTAGTCAGAATTCGAGCAGCCGTATTTAGTACTAACTGAAGTTTATTTAGTGCTTTATCCGGGTAGCCGGAAAGTAGAGCATTGCAGTAGTCTAACCTAGAAGTGACAAAAGCATGGATTAATTTTTCTGCATCATTTTTGGACAGAAAGTTTCTGATTTTTGCAATGCTACGTAGATGGAAAAAAGCTGTCCTTGAAATGGTCTTGATATGTTCTTCAAAAGAGAGATCAGGGTCCAGAGTAACGCCGAGGTCCTTCACAGTTTTATTTGAGACGACTGTACAACCATTAAGATTAATTGTCAGATTCAACAGAAGATCTCTTTGTTTCTTGGGACCTAGAACAAGCATCTCTGTTTTGTCCGAGTTTAAAAGTAGAAAGTTTGCAGCCATCCACTTCCTTATGTCTGAAACACAGGCTTCTAGCAAGGGCAATTTTGGGCCTTCACCATGTTTCATTGAAATGTACAACTGTGTGTCATCCGCATAGCAGTGAAAGTTAACATTATGTTTTCGAATAACATCCCCAAGAGGTAAAATATATAGTGAAACAATAGTGGTCCCTGGAATGGAAACTAACAGAAACCAGAGCTCTGACAGAACCTCAGGAATGAAAACGAACAGAAACCAGAGCTCTGACAGAACCTTAGGAATGCAAAACAAACAGAAACCAGAGCTCTGACAGAACCAAGGGAATGCAAAACAAACAGAAACCAGAGCTCTGACAGAACCAAGGGAATGGAAAACTAACAGAAACCAGAGCTCTGACAGAACCAAGGGAATGGAAACTAACAGAAACCAGAGCTCTGACAGAACATCAGGAATGAAAACGAACAGAAACCA
>NW_024609682.1:12500-25000 GCF_018296145.1 Oncorhynchus tshawytscha
TGCGTAGAGGTGGATCAGGGAATCGCCCGCAGCAAGAGCAACATCATTGATATATACAGAGAAAAGAGTCGGCCCGAGGATTGAACCCTGTGGCACCCCCATAAAGACTGCCAGAGGACCGGACAGCATGCCCTCCGATTTGACACACTGAACTCTGTCTGCAAAGTAATTGGTGAACCAGGCAAGGCAGTCATCCGAAAAACCGAGGCTACTGAGTCTGCCGATAAGAATATGGTGATTGACAGAGTCGAAAGCCTTGGCAAGGTCGATGAAGATGGCTGCATAGTACTGTCTTTTATCGATGGCGGTTATGATATCGTTTAGTACCTTGAGCGTGGCTGAGGTGCACCCGTGACCGGCTCGGAAACCAGATTGCACAGCGGAGAAGGTATGGTGGGATTCAAGATGGTCAGTGACCTGTTTGTTGACTTGGCTTTCGAAGACCTTAGATAGGCAGGGCAGGATGGATATAGGTCTGTAACAGTTTGGGTCCAGGGTGTCTCCCCCTTTGAAGAGGGGGATGACTGCGGCAGCTTTCCAATCCTTGGGGATCTCAGACGACATGAAAGAGAGGTTGAACAGGCTGGTAATAGGGGTTGCGACAAAGGCGGCGGATAGTTTCAGAAATAGAGGGTCCAGATTGTCAAGCCCAGCTGATTTGTACGGGTCCAGGTTCCTTAGTTAGTGCACCACTTTTGCCCAGGGTAGTGCCCTATTAGGAACAGACAGTTCCTTTACCTTTCCTCATGACGCCATCTTCACAGGAGAAACAGGGTGACCAATCTGCCTAAACATCCTAAAAGGGAAAAGTATCATGGCCAAGCATCAATAGCTTTCTATTAGAGGGATCTATAGGTGCTGAATAGCTGGAACCAGGATCTTCTATTAGAAGGATCTATAGGTGCTGAATAGTGTCCATTTACTATTCTCCAACGCTTCGTCTCTGTGAGTTCAGCACCATGGACAGTACCCAGTCTCTGTGAGTTAAGCACCATGGACAGTACCCAGTCTCTATGAGCTCAGCACCATGGACAGTACCCCGTCACTCTGAGTTCAGCACCATGGACAGTACCCAGTCTCTGTGAGTTCAGCACCATGGACAGTACCCCGACTCTGTGAGTTCAGCACCATGGACAGTACCCAGTCTCTGTGAGTTCAGCACCATGGACAGTACCCAGTCTATGTGAGCTCAGCACCATGGACAGTACCCAGTCTCTCTGAGTTCAGCACCATGGACAGTACACAGTCTCTCTGAGTTCAGCACCATGGACAGTACCCATTCTCTGTGAGTTCAGCACCATGGACAGTACCCCGTCTCTCTGAGTTCAGCACCACGGACAGTACTCAGTCTCTCTGAGTTCAGCACCATGGACAGTACCCAATCACTGCACTGCTTTATCATATTACCTTTTATAATATATGCTATATTATATGGGCTCTCTCCCGGCTGGCTTCATGGTAATAATGAAATTCACCATATTTTCAGTCACAGGAGTCAAAATTCAAGGACTTAATGTGGTGAATATCGTTTCTCCCATCTACTGAACATCTCCTCTGGATATCCACGACCATTCAAAAGTTTGGGGTCACTTAGAAATGTCCTTTAAAGAAAAGCAACATTTTTGTCCATTAAAATGACATCAAACTGATCAGAAATACAAGACTGGACTATAATCAATTAAGACATAACTATAACAAGTCTGTTCTATTATCAATTAAGACATATCTATAACAAGTCTGTTCTATAATCAATTAAGGCATATCTATAACGAGTCTGTTCTATAATCAATTAAGACATAACTATAACAAGTCTGTTCTATTATCAATTAAGACATATCTATAACAAGTCTGTTCTATAATCAATTAAGACATATCTATAACGAGTCTGTTCTATTATCAATAAAGACATAACTATAACGAGTCTGTTCTATAATCAATTAAGACATATCTATAATGAGTCTGGACTATAATCAATTAAGACATAACTATAACGAGTCTGTTCTATAATCAATTAAGGCATATCTATAACGAGTCTGTTCTATAATCAATTAAGGCATATCTATAACGAGTCTGTTCTATAATCAATTAAGACATATCTATAATGAGTCTGTTCTATAATCAATTAAGGCATATCTATAACGAGTCTGTTCTATAATCAATTAAGACATATCTATAATGAGTCTGTTCTATAATCAATTAAGACATATCTATAACGAGTCTGTTCTATAATCAATTAAGACATATCTATAATGAGTCTGGACTATAATCAATTAAGACATATCTATAACGAGTCTGTTCTATAATCAATTAAGACATATCTATAATGAGTCTGGACTATAATCAATTAAGACATATCTATAATGAGTCTGGACTATAATCAATTAAGGCATATCTATAACGAGTCTGTTCTATAATCAATTAAGACATATCTATAATGAGTCTGGACTATAATCAATTAAGACATATCTATAATGAGTCTGTTCTATAATCAATTAAGGCATATCTATAACGAGTCTGTTCTATAATCAATTAAGGCATATCTATAATGAGTCTGGACTATAATCAATTAAGACATATCTATAATGAGTCTGTTCTATAATCAATTAAGACATATCTATAATGAGTCTGGACTATAATCAATTAAGGCATATCTATAACTAGTCTGTTCTATAATCAATTAAGACATATCTATAATGAGTCTGGACTATAATCAATTAAGACATATCTATAATGAGTCTGTTCTATAATCAATTAAGGCATATCTATAACGAGTCTGTTCTATAATCAATTAAGGCATATCTATAATGAGTCTGGACTATAATCAATTAAGACATATCTATAATGAGTCTGTTCTATAATCAATTAAGACATATCTATAATGAGTCTGGACTATAATCAATTAAGACATATCTATAACAAGTCTGTTCTATAATCAATTAAGGCATATCTATAACGAGTCTGTTCTATAATCAATTAAGACATAACTATAACAAGTCTGTTCTATTATCAATTAAGACATATCTATAACAAGTCTGTTCTATAATCAATTAAGACATATCTATAACGAGTCTGTTCTATTATCAATAAAGACATAACTATAACGAGTCTGTTCTATAATCAATTAAGACATATCTATAATGAGTCTGGACTATAATCAATTAAGACATAACTATAACGAGTCTGTTCTATAATCAATTAAGGCATATCTATAACGAGTCTGTTCTATAATCAATTAAGGCATATCTATAACGAGTCTGTTCTATAATCAATTAAGACATATCTATAACGAGTCTGTTCTATAATCAATAAAGACATATCTATAACGAGTCTGTTCTATAATCAATTAAGACATATCTATAATGAGTCTGGACTATAATCAATTAAGACATATCTATAATGAGTCTGTTCTATAATCAATTAAGACATATCTATAATGAGTCTGGACTATAATCAATTAAGGCATATCTATAACGAGTCTGTTCTATAATCAATTAAGACATATCTATAATGAGTCTGGACTATAATCAATTAAGACATATCTATAATGAGTCTGGACTATAATCAATTAAGACATATCAATGCAGTTAAACAGGTTCATGTAAAATAATGAATTATGTTGGCTTACACTTATGGCACTTCCAAAGGCCATTTCATGATGATTATTACAGTCATGTCAATCATGTTATATACAGTACTCAGTCTGTTGTAACAAGGCATATGCCAGCGTCGTAGGCCTACTGCGTCTGCCCAGAGGAACACTAGGCTTTCAGGGCAACAATGGGGCTCATTTAGTCATGTATGAGCCCTGGTTACAGTCCCTGTTGCAGCTCATTTTGTCACGTATGAGCCCTGGTTACAGTCCCTGTTGCAGCTCATTTTGTAACGTATGAGCCCAGGTTACAGTCCCTGTTGCAGCTCATTTTGTCACGTATGAGCCCTGGTTAGAGTCCCTGTTGCAGCTCATTTTGTCACGTATGAGCCCTGGTTACAGTCCCTGTTGCAGCTAATTTTGTCACTTATGAGCCCTGGTTACAGTCCCTGTTGCAGCTCATTTTGTCACTTATGAGCCCTGGTTACAGTCCCTGTTGCAGCTCATTTTGTCACGTATGAGCCCTGGTTACAGTCCCTGTTGCAGCTCATTTTGTCACTTATGAGCCCTGGTTACAGTCCCTGTTGCAGCTCATTTTGTCACGTATGACCCCTGGTTACAGCATTGGCAGCATTGGGATCAGGTCCCGCTTATGTGATCTAGTGGTGGGAAACATTCTGTTGAGCCCTGGTTAGAGTCCCTGTTGCAGCTTTCACTTCCTTCCGCTACATTGGTGGCAGCGTTGGGATCACGTCCCGCTTATGTGATCTAGTGGTGGGAAGCATTCTGTTGAGCCCTGGTTAGAGTCCCTGTTGCAGCTTTCACTTCCTTCCGCTACATTGGTGGCAGCGTTGGGATCATGTCCCGCTTATGTGATCTAGTGGTGGGAAGCATTCTGTTGAGCCCTGGTTGAGTCCCTGTTGCAGTGGTTTACATTTCCTTCCGCTACATTGGTGTTGGGATTACATTGTGTTATGGATCTGTGTGGTGGGAACATTCTGTTGAGCCCTGGTTAGAGTGTTGGTGGTTTACTTCCTTCCGCTACATTGTGTTGGGGGATCATGTCCCGGTTATGTGATCTAGTGGTGGTAACATTGTGTTTCTCAACATTGTGTTGGGTGGTATTACATTGTGTTGGGTGGTATTACATTGTGTTGGGTGGTATTACATTGTGTTGGGTGGTATTACATTGTGTTGGGTGGTATTACATTGTGTTGGGTGGTATTACATTGTGTTGGGTGGTATTACATTGTGTTGGGTGGTATTACATTGTGTTGGGTGGTATTACATTGTGTTGGGTGGTAATACATTGTGTTGGGTGGTATTACATTGTGTTGGGTGGTATTACATTGTGTTGGGTGGTATTACATTGTGTTGGGTGGTATTACATTGTGTTGGGTGGTATTACATTGTGTTGGGTGGTATTACATTGTGTTGGGTGGTATTACATTGATCTAGTGGTGGGAAGCATTATGTTTCTCAACATTGTTTTGGGTGGTATTACATTTTGTTGGGTGGTATTACATTGTGTTGGGTGGTATTACATTGTGTTGGGTGGTATTACATTGTGTTGGTGGTATTACATTGATCTAGTGAACAATGGATCAGCAGCAATGGGCGTGGAGGATGGAAGTATTCACTACATGTGTAATCAAGCCTGAAGCTGATTGGAAAGTGTTATTCCCTGACCAGTGATTCAGAAGAAAATCCTCTGTGACTGTAGTCTAATTGATGTCATTTAACTTACCAGCGTTGGAACCCAAAAAACAAACACATTCTACACATTTACAAAACTACCTGTTTTTTAAAAGTGTTATTACAACCATGCTGTTCTGTTGTAACTGTACTGTATATATCTAATAGCCTGACAGGGATCCACATCTTATGGGTGTAAGTGTGTTTTTTTTATTTTTAGGATGCAAATCAGTAATATGAATCACTGTTGAATCCACCCTGTTCTGATCTAATGAGATGGGGATGGAGGATTTTCTACGGCCTAGAATCGAGGCCTTTCCCAGTCATGAAGGACGAAGCTAGGCCCCCTTTTTTTTGGTTCTCATTGGCGAAGACTGAGCTCAAGATAGAGGTTATATGTCAGACTCTCCTATACCACTTTGCCCAACATGTTGTACCCCAGAGGCTGTAAATAAGACATGTTGTAAAGGTTAAGACAGGGGTGTGAAACCAATAGCTGAATGGCTTCAGACTGAGCATTACTCACCATTTATTTACAGAGAGACATTTCCTGTTTTATAACGGGTAGAGTCCATTTATTTACAGAGAGACATTTCCTGTTTCATAATGGGTAGGATCCATTTATTTACAGAGAAACATTTCCTGTTTCATAATGGGTAGCATCCATTTATTTACAGAGAGACATTTCCTGTTTCATAATGGGTAGCATCCATTTATTTACAGAGACATTTCCTGTTTTATAATGGGTAGCATCCATTTATTTACAGAGAGACATTTCCTGTTTCATAATGGGTAGCATCCATTTATTTACAGAGACATTTCCTGTTTCATAATGGGTAGCATCCATTTATTTACAGAGAGACATTTCCTGTTTCATAATGGGTAGGATCCATTTATTTACAGAGAGACATTTCCTGTTTCATAATGGGTAGCATCCATTTATTTACAGAGAGACATTTCCTGTTTCATAATGGGTAGCATCCATTTATTTACAGAGACATTTCCTGTTTTATAATGGGTAGCATCCATTTATTTACAGAGAGACATTTCCTGTTTCATAATGGGTAGCATCCATTTATTTACAGAGAGACATTTCCTGTTTCATAATGGGTAGCGTCCATTTATTTACAGAGACATTTCCTGTTTTATAATGGGTAGCATCCATTTATTTACAGAGAGACATTTCCTGTTTCATAATGGGTAGCGTCCATTTATTTACAGAGACATTTCCTGTTTTATAATGGGTAGCATCCATTTATTTACAGAGACATTTCCTGTTTCATAATGGGTAGCATCCATTTATTTACAGAGAGACATTTCCTGTTTCATAATGGGTAGCGTCCATTTATTTACAGAGAGACATTTCCTGTTTTATAATGGGTAGCATCCATTTATTTACAGAGAGACATTTCCTGTTTCATAATGGGTAGCGTCCATTTATTTACAGAGAGACATTTCCTGTTTTATAATGGGTAGGATCCATTTATTTACAGAGAGACATTTCCTGTTTTATAACGGGTAGCATCCATTTATTTACAGAGAAACATTTCCTGTTTCATAATGGGTAGCGTCCATTTATTTACAGAGAGACATTTCCTGTTTTATAACGGGTAGCATCCATTTATTTACAGAGAGACATTTCCTGTTTTATAATGGGTAGCATCCATTTATTTACAGAGAGACATTTCCTGTTTCATAATGGGTAGCGTCCATTTATTTACAGAGAGACATTTCCTGTTTCATAATGGGTAGCGTCCATTTATTTACAGAGAGACATTTCCTGTTTTATAACGGGTAGCATCCATTTATTTACAGAGAGACATTTCCTGTTTTATAACGGGTAGCATCCATTTATTTACAGAGACATTTCCTGTTTTATAACGGGTAGCATCCATTTATATACAGAGAGACATTTCCTGTTTTATAATGGGTAGCGTCCATTTATTTACAGAGACATTTCCTGTTTTATAATGGGTAGCATCCATTTATTTACAGAGAGACATTTCCTGTTTTATAATGGGTAGGATCCATTTATTTACAGAGAGACATTTCCTGTTTTATAACGGGTAGCGTCCATTTATTTACAGAGACATTTCCTGTTTTATAACGGGTAGCATCCATTTATTTACAGAGACATTTCCTGTTTTATAACGGGTAGCATCCATTTATTTACAGAGACATTTCCTGTTTTATAACGGGTAGCGTCCATTTATTTACAGAGACATTTCCTGTTTTATAACGGGTAGCATCCATTTATTTACAGAGACATTTCCTGTTTTATAACGGGTAGCATCCATTTATTTACAGAGACATTTCCTGTTTTATAACGGGTAGCATCCATTTATTTACAGAGACATTTCCTGTTTCATAATGGGTAGCATCCATTTATTTACAGAGAGACATTTCCTGTTTTATAATGGGTAGCATCCATTTATTTACAGAGAGACATTTCCTGTTTCATAACGGGTAGCATCCATTTATTTACAGAGAGACATTTCCTGTTTTATAACGGGTAGCATCCATTTATTTACAGAGAGACATTTCCTGTTTCATAATGGGTAGCATCCATTTATTTACAGAGACATTTCCTGTTTCATAATGGGTAGGATCCATTTATTTACAGAGACATTTCCTGTTTTATAACGGGTAGCGTCCATTTATTTACAGAGAAACATTTCCTGTTTTATAATGGGTAGCGTCCATTTATTTACAGAGAAACATTTCCTGTTTTATAACGGGTAGCATCCATTTATTTACAGAGAGACATTTCCTGTTTCATAATGGGTAGCATCCATTTATTTACAGAGAGACATTTCCTGTTTTATAATGGGTAGCGTCCATTTATTTACAGAGAGACATTTCCTGTTTCATAACGGGTAGCATCCATTTATTTACAGAGAGACATTTCCTGTTTCATAATGGGTAGCATCCATTTATTTACAGAGAGACATTTCCTGTTTTATAACGGGTAGCATCCATTTATTTACAGAGAGACATTTCCTGTTTCATAACGGGTAGCATCCATTTATTTACAGAGAGACATTTCCTGTTTCATAACGGGTAGCATCCATTTATTTACAGAGAGACATTTCCTGTTTTATAACGGGTAGCATCCATTTATTTACAGAGAGACATTTCCTGTTTCATAATGGGTAGCATCCATTTATTTACAGAGAGACATTTCCTGTTTCATAATGGGTAGCATCCATTTATTTACAGAGACATTTCCTGTTTCATAACGGGTAGCATCCATTTATTTACAGAGACATTTCCTGTTTCATAATGGGTAGCATCCATTTATTTACAGAGACATTTCCTGTTTCATAACGGGTAGCATCCATTTATTTACAGAGACATTTCCTGTTTCATAACGGGTAGCATCCATTTATTTACAGAGAGACATTTCCTGTTTCATAATGGGTAGCATCCATTTATTTACAGAGAGACATTTCCTGTTTTATAATGGGTAGCATCCATTTATTTACAGAGACATTTCTGTTTCATAATGGGTAGTTCCATTTATTTACAGAGACATTTCCTGTTTTATAATGGGTAGCATCCATTTATTTACAGAGACATTTCCTGTTTCATAATGGGTAGGATCCATTTATTTACAGAGACATTTCCTGTTTCATAATGGGTAGCATCCATTTATTTACAGAGAAACATTTCCTGTTTTATAACGGGTAGATCCATTTATTTACAGAGAGACATTTCCTGTTTTATAACGGGTAGCATCCATTTATTTACAGAGACATTTCCTGTTTTATAATGGGTAGCATCCATTTATTTACAGAGAGACATTTCCTGTTTTATAATGGGTAGAGATCCATTTATTTACAGAGACATTTCCTGTTTTATAATGGGTAGCATCCATTTATTTACAGAGAGACATTTCCTGTTTTATAATGGGTAGGATCCATTTATTTACAGAGAGACATTTCCTGTTTTATAACGGGTATCCATTTATTTACAGAGACATTTCCTGTTTTATAACGGGTAGCATCCATTTATTTACAGAGACATTTCCTGTTTTATAATGGGTAGCATCCATTTATTTACAGAGACATTTCCTGTTTTATAACGGGTAGCATCCATTTATTTACAGAGACATTTCCTGTTTTATAACGGGTAGCATCCATTTATTTACAGAGAC
This sequence comes from Oncorhynchus tshawytscha, assembly GCF_018296145.1. Classification (NCBI taxonomy): domain Eukaryota; kingdom Metazoa; phylum Chordata; class Actinopteri; order Salmoniformes; family Salmonidae; genus Oncorhynchus; species Oncorhynchus tshawytscha. The sequence continues at coordinate 21,941 of NW_024609682.1, forward strand.
ATTTCCTGTTTTATAACGGGTAGCATCCATTTATTTACAGAGACATTTCCTGTTTTATAACGGGTAGCATCCATTTATTTACAGAGACATTTCCTGTTTTATAATGGGTAGCATCCATTTATTTACAGAGAGACATTTCCTGTTTTATAATGGGTAGCATCCATTTATTTACAGAGAGACATTTCCTGTTTCATAACGGGTAGCATCCATTTATTTACAGAGAGACATTTCCTGTTTTATAACGGGTAGCATCCATTTATTTACAGAGAGACATTTCCTGTTTTATAATGGGTAGCATCCATTTATTTACAGAGAGACATTTCCTGTTTCATAATGGGTAGCATCCATTTATTTACAGAGACATTTCCTGTTTATAATGGGTAGCATCCATTTATTTACAGAGAGACATTTCCTGTTTCATAATGGGTAGCATCCATTTATTTACAGAGAGACATTTCCTGTTTTATAACGGGTAGCATCCATTTATTTACAGAGAGACATTTCCTGTTTTATAACGGGTAGCATCCATTTATTTACAGAGAGACATTTCCTGTTTTATAATGGGTAGCATCCATTTATTTACAGAGACATTTCCTGTTTCATAACGGGTAGCGTCCATTTATTTACAGAGAGACATTTCCTGTTTCATAATGGGTAGCATCCATTTATTTACAGAGAGACATTTCCTGTTTTATAACGGGTAGCATCCATTTATTTACAGAGAGACATTTCCTGTTTTATAACGGGTAGCATCCATTTATTTACAGAGAGACATTTCCTGTTTCATAATGGGTAGCATCCATTTATTTACAGAGAGACATTTCCTGTTTTATAACGGGTAGCATCCATTTATTTACAGAGAGACATTTCCTGTTTCATAATGGGTAGCATCCATTTATTTACAGAGAGACATTTCCTGTTTCATAATGGGTAGCATCCATTTATTTACAGAGACATTTCCTGTTTCATAACGGGTAGCATCCATTTATTTACAGAGACATTTCCTGTTTCATAACGGGTAGCATCCATTTATTTACAGAGACATTTCCTGTTTCATAACGGGTAGCATCCATTTATTTACAGAGACATTTCCTGTTTCATAACGGGTAGCATCCATTTATTTACAGAGAGACATTTCCTGTTTCATAATGGGTAGCATCCATTTATTTACAGAGAGACATTTCCTGTTTTATAATGGGTAGCGTCCATTTATTTACAGAGACATTTCCTGTTTCATAATGGGTAGCGTCCATTTATTTACAGAGACATTTCCTGTTTTATAATGGGTAGCATCCATTTATTTACAGAGACATTTCCTGTTTCATAATGGGTAGGATCCATTTATTTACAGAGACATTTCCTGTTTCATAATGGGTAGCATCCATTTATTTACAGAGAAACATTTCCTGTTTCATAATGGGTAGGATCCATTTATTTACAGAGACATTTCCTGTTTCATAATGGGTAGCGTCCATTTATTTACAGAGACATTTCCTGTTTCATAATGGGTAGCGTCCATTTATTTACAGACATTTTAGCATCCATTTATTTACAGAGACATTTCCTGTTTTATAACGGGTAGCATCCATTTATTTACAGAGACATTTCCTGTTTCATAATGGGTAGCATCCATTTATTTACAGAGAGACATTTCCTGTTTTATAATGGGTAGCATCCATTTATTTACAGAGAGACATTTCCTGTTTCATAACGGGTAGCATCCATTTATTTACAGAGAGACATTTCCTGTTTTATAACGGGTAGCATCCATTTATTTACAGAGAGACATTTCCTGTTTCATAATGGGTAGCATCCATTTATTTACAGAGAGACATTTCCTGTTTCATAATGGGTAGCATCCATTTATTTACAGAGACATTTCCTGTTTCATAACGGGTAGCGTCCATTTATTTACAGAGAGACATTTCCTGTTTCATAATGGGTAGCATCCATTTATTTACAGAGAGACATTTCCTGTTTTATAACGGGTAGCATCCATTTATTTACAGAGAGACATTTCCTGTTTCATAACGGGTAGCATCCATTTATTTACAGAGAGACATTTCCTGTTTCATAACGGGTAGCATCCATTTATTTACAGAGACATTTCCTGTTTATAACGGGTAGCATCCATTTATTTACAGAGAGACATTTCCTGTTTCATAATGGGTAGCATCCATTTATTTACAGAGAGACATTTCCTGTTTTATAATGGGTAGCATCCATTTATTTACAGAGAGACATTTCCTGTTTCATAACGGGTAGCATCCATTTATTTACAGAGAGACATTTCCTGTTTCATGGGTAGCATCCATTTATTTACAGAGAGACATTTCCTGTTTTATAACGGGTAGCATCCATTTATTTACAGTAGACATTTCCTGTTTCATAATGGGTAGCATCCATTTATTTACAGAGAGACATTTCCTGTTTCATAATGGGTAGCATCCATTTATTTACAGAGACATTTCCTGTTTCATAACGGGTAGCATCCATTTATTTACAGAGACATTTCCTGTTTCATAACGGGTAGCATCCATTTATTTACAGAGACATTTCCTGTTTCATAACGGGTAGCATCCATTTATTTACAGAGACATTTCCTGTTTTCATAATGGGTAGCATCCATTTATTTACAGAGAGACATTTCCTGTTTTCATAATGGGTAGCATCCATTTATTTACAGAGAGACATTTCCTGTTTTATAATGGGTAGCGTCCATTTATTTACAGAGACATTTCCTGTTTCATAATGGGTAGCGTCCATTTATTTACAGAGGTTTTATAGCATCCATTTATTTACAGAGACATTTCCTGTTTTATAATGGGTAGCATCCATTTATTTACAGAGACATTTCCTGTTTCATAATGGGTAGCATCCATTTATTTACAGAGACATTTCCTGTTTCATAATGGGTAGCATCCATTTATTTACAGAGAAACATTTCCTGTTTCATAATGGGTAGGATCCATTTATTTACAGAGACATTTCCTGTTTCATAATGGGTAGCGTCCATTTATTTACAGAGACATTTCCTGTTTCATAATGGGTAGCGTCCAT
>NW_024609682.1:27500-37500 GCF_018296145.1 Oncorhynchus tshawytscha
AAATGACTTTGGAAGCTTCTGATAGGCTAATTGACATAATTTGAGTCAATAGGAGGTGTACCTGTGGATGTATTTCAAGGTCTACCTTCAAACTCAGTTAGCCTTTGCTTGACATTATGGGAAAATCAAAAGAAATCAGCCAAGACCTCATAAAAAAATTGTAGACCTCCACAAGTCTGGTTCATCCTTGGGAGCAATTTCCAAACGCCTGAGGTACCACATTCATCTGTACAAACAATAGTTTAAACACCATGAGACCACACAGCTGTCATACCGCTCAAGAAGGAGACGCATTCTGTCTCATAGAGATGAATGTACTTTGGTGCGAAAAGTACAAATCAATCCCAGAACAACAGCAAAGGACCTTGTGAAGATGATGGAGGAAACAGGTGCAAAAGTATCTTTATCCAGAGTAAAATGAGTCCTATATCGACATAACCTGAAAGGCCGCTCAGCAAGGAAGAAGCCACTGCTCCAAAACCGCCATAAAAAAGCCAGACTACGGTTTGCAACTGCACATGGGGACAAAGATCGTACTTTTTGGAGAAATGTCCTCTGGTCTGATGAAACAAAATTAGAACTGTTTGACCATAATGACCATTGTTATGTTTGGAGGAAAAAGGGGGAGGCTTGCAAGTTGAAGAACACCATCCAAACCGTGAAGCACGGGGGTGGCAGCATCATGTTGTGGGGGTGCTTTGCTGCAGGAGGGACTGGTGCACTTCACAAAATAGATGGCATCATGAGGAGGAAAATTACGTGGATATATTGAAGAAACATCCCAAGACAACAGTCAGGAAGTTAAAGCTTGGTTACAAATGAGTCTTCCAAATGGACAATGACACCAAGCATACTTCCAAAGTTGTGGAAAAATGGCTTAAGGACAACAAAGTCAAGGTATTGGAGTGGCCATCACAAAGCCCTGACCTCAATCTTATAAAAAAATAGTGGGCTGAAAAAGTGTTTGCGAGCAAGGAGGCCTACAAACCTGACTCAGTTACACCAGCTCTGTCAGGAGGAATGGGCCAAAATTCACCCAACTTATTGTGGGAAGCTTGTGGAAGGCTACCAGAAATGTTTGACCCAAGTTAAACAATTTAAAGGCAGTGCTACCAAATACTAATTGAGTGTATGTAAACTTCTGACCCACTGGAAATGTGATGAAAGAAATAAAAGCTGAAACAAATAATTATCTCTACTATTATTCTGACATTTCACATTCTTAAAATAAAGTGATGATCCTAACTGACCTAAGACAGGGAATTTTTACTCTGATTAAATGTCAAGAATTGTGAAAAAACTGAGTTGAAATGTATTTGGCTAAGGTGTATGTAAACGTCTGACTTCAACTGTAGCTTTGTATGAAATGCATTATGAAGGAAAATGTGTAATGTAGCCTCCACTAAATATGAAGGAAACTGTAATGTAGGCTCCACTAAATATGAAATGTGTTATGAAGAAAATCATAAAAGGGAAAAGAGCCTTTCTGACTACCAGTATGCTGCTAAAGTATTTTTTTTAAACCTTTATTTAACCAGGCAAGTCAGGTTAAAAGAACTGAAGAAAATCATAAAAGGGAAAAGAGCCTTTTATTTTGCTAAAGTACAACCTTTATTTAACCAGGCAAGGTTAAGAACTAATTATTATTTTCAAAACAGCCTTGGGTTAACTGCCTTGTTCAGGGGCAGAAGGACAGATTATTTACCTTGTCAACTCGGGGATTCGATCTTACAACCTTTTGGCTACTAGTCCAACATTCTAACCACTAGGCTACATTCTAACCACTAGGCTACATTCTAACCACTAGGCTACATTCTAACCACTAGTCCAGCATTCTAACCACTAGGCTACATTCTAACCACTAGGCTACATTCGAACCACTAGGCTACATTCTAACCACTAGGCTACATTCTAACCACTAGTCCAACATTCTAACCACTAGTCCAACATTCTAACCACTAGGCTACATTCTAACCACTAGGCTACATTCCAACCACTAGGCTACATTCTAACCACTAGTCCAACATTCTAACCACTAGGCTACATTCTAACCACTAGGCTACATTCTAACCACTAGTCCAACATTCTAACCACTAGGCTACATTCTAACCACTAGGCTACATTCTAACCACTAGGCTACATTCTAACCACTAGTCCAACATTCTAACCACTAGGCTACATTCTAACCACTAGGCTACATTCTAACCACTAGGCTACATTCCAACCACTAGGCTACATTCTAACCACTAGTCCAACATTCTAACCACTAGGCTACATTCTAACCACTAGGCTACATTCTAACCACTAGGCTACATTCTAACCACTAGTCTACATTCTAACCACTAGGCTACATTCTAACCACTAACATTCTACATTCCACTAGGCTACATTCTAACCACTAGGCTACATTCCAACCACTAGGCTACATTCTAACCACTAGGCTACATTCTAACCACTAGTCCAACATTCTAACCACTAGGCTACATTCTAACCACTAGGCTACATTCTAACCACTAGGCTACATTCTAACCACTAGTCCAACATTCTAACCACTAGGCTACATTCCAACCACTAGGCTACATTCTAACCACTAGGCTACATTCTAACCACTAGTCCAACATTCTAACCACTAGGCTACATTCCAACCACTAGGCTACATTCTAACCACTAGTCCAACATTCTAACCACTAGGCTACATTCTAACCACTAGTCCAACATTCTAACCACTAGGCTACATTCCAACCACTAGGCTACATTCTAACCACTAGTCCAACATTCTAACCACTAGGCTACATTCTAACCACTAGGCTACATTCTAACCACTAGGCTACATTCTAACCACTAGGCTACATTCTAACCACTAGGCTACATTCTAACCACTAGGCTACATTCTAACCACCTGCCGTCCCAAGTTAAGTGAAAACAAGCATAGAAAACAGTGTTGGTGTTTATGAAAAGAAAGCTACAATGTAAGGCTACTATTATGTTATAACTGTTTTGGTGACAATCTGGTTGATTAACAATATCAGGTTGTTTACACTTTTTTATATATATAAATAAATAAATAAATGTGGTAGAACACCATTGTCCATAGTATCTAATAACCCCCCAAAATGTATTTTCCTATAAATTAAGTAGCACAAAAAGTCGAGTCTTTTCATACGAATTTAAGCCACACAGAAACGCAACAACAACAACAAAATGCACGAAATCTGCAGAAATTTGTACAAATTTGCACGAATTGAATGTGAGATTGTGTTGCTTTATGGCCAGAAGTATCGCCCAGCATCTACTTAACAACAGCTCAGATTCACTTCGTTTGATTCACTTATAACTTTTCAAGCTACTAAAACGTTAAATGAACACTTTATAGGCATCAGACGGACAGACTTTTCTTCCCAAAACGTCATAGAAATATAGGCTAACCCTTCACAACGAATGATGAAATAGTTTGGTGCGCTGTTTCTGAAGACGATTTAAATCACAGCATTCATTTCCTGTTTAAAGTGACTACTAAAACCTGCAGAGGGCAGAAGAACTCTTGCCTCGTGCAGTTCAGCATTCGTTACAATAATCATCTCGTCTTTGTATTGCAAATGTGATTCTCATCAGCGACAATAAATGATAGTTCTGCTGTTGCCTAGCAGGCGGGTTTGTTTCTTCAGCTTTTTTTTTAGAATGACATTGCTGTCAATCCTTTACATCCAGCTGCCCCCAAAACAACACGCTGCTTATCTCTCATTGGTTTTATACACGTGTGCTTGTATTGGGTTTTCTATTGAGGGAATGATTTGTTCAGCAGCTTGCAAATGCACGGAGTCCAGTTCAATGGCCCGATTGATACGGCAGCATCCTAAAGCACAGCTTTCCATCGCGGAGGTTTGAGCAGAGCAGAGCCAGAGCAGAGAGGCGGCGAGGTGCAGGGAGATACAGCGATAGACAAGAACACACCAGAGATTATACTTGATGCCCCTCTCGGCGAGATGGTTGAGTCCACATCAAGGTTGCTGCCGCTGCTGTGCTATCCTCAAATCCACTGTTCACTTTTAGCTTCGTTCTCAGCGTCTGGCACAGCACTACGGATTGCTGTCTCTGGCTGAAAAGGAATACTTCCCAACCTAAATACATGTTTAGTTGTAAATATGAAAACTGTGCATAGAGACGGATACTACGCGGGATCTATCGAACTATCTGACATGATCAATAGAAGAAACGTTAAATGCTGCCGGACGGATTTAGTTCCATCTAGAACCATGAGGATTAGAACTGGAATTATATTCTGGAATCTCATGTTTTCAATGATGTTCTCGTGTGTGAAAGGTACGTCATTGCAGTATTTCTTCTGGTTCTGCTTTATTTTTTGGGTCCGGGAGAAAATCGATTGTAGCTTTATGGACGTGCGCGGAAAATGCAAGGGGTTTTGGATGGAGTGCCAGGGACGCATTTTTCTTCGGCTGCGCTCAATGCAGGCTTTGAGCGGAGTCTCGATAGATATTCTTGCAGTACACTCATCCGAATAGCATACGTGAGCTGCTTTGGTTAGTAACTCGTGGATTGTGACTGACTTGAGTAACGACCATGTACTGCAGTTCTGTAATATAATACATCACGATATGTTTTATTATTAACTTACAATAACCACATTTTACATGATGGGTCATTTTGTGCTGTTTTTTGTTGTTGTTGCGGGGTTTAGTCTTGTGGATCTCGTGCATTTCCTCCTGAACCCCTGGTTAAGTACCTTTACGGGGTCGTGTAGTAGGTTCATGAACAACGATATGGAACCAAAGTATCGAATGTTGGTCACAGACCTGCCAGCGCCTCCAGGTTGACTTTAGGTGCGCTGTTTAGTATTCTGATAGTGACGCCGCGACCACTTAGAGTGAATGGCCCCGATATTATACAATTAGAGAACGAATGGATGAATCTTTATTTCTGAAAAACAACAACTTTGAGACTATCTAGTTACCTGCTAGGGGGAATTGTCTCGTGCTCGTGTGTATGTAATATATATAAAAAAAGAAGCTATTTCACAGCCTACGGTGTGTTGCGGTGGTAGGTTACAGATTAACATGTTGTATTTGGAGGCAGGAAAATGAGCCTATTTAAACGAGACTCTCTCGACATCTGCTATTTGGTTGAGAACCCCATATCATGTCACATCAGCAAATGTCATTTTAGCCACTTTTGAACAACAACAAAAAAACAAGGTGTTTTTTCTCCACCAACTAATTGTTGCGCGTAGGGATATTGTTCACCCGCAAATGTTGGACAATATATGATATGTTCTATAATCTGCGTATTATAATGGAATTAATGAAGATCAAGGGTAAGCTAATTGCCACTCCATGTGTATCCGTGACACTTCATCATGCTTCCATATGCATTATGTCAACAACACCATTATCTACAAATGAGTCCAGTTACATCACTGAGTTTCACTCCTCACTCCTTACACTCCTCACTTCTAGAGCGGATGAAATATGATCCTCACTAACCCCCGTAGCTACTCCATATACTCTGAGATTGCGTTGTGATCCTGATACAGTATAATGCAGATACCAGTGTACATGTGGATCCCCCCCCCCCTGCAGTCATTTCTGCTGTCTGTCTACTGGGGGTGGATGAATGTGTTGCCTGCCTCCATCAGGGTTTCATCACCACCCACATTGGAAAGACAAGACAGAGAAGGAGAAGAGAGAGGAGACTTCAAACAGCCCTTCAGCTTCTGGATTGACACTTGATGCAGTTTGGTGATGCATGACTGCATTACCTAGAGGGGTCTGGAGAGCACCTAGGATTAGGAAGATGGCCGAGCTAGCATGAAGCCAAGGGCAGGCCAGGCCACCCATATCCATCTCTGTTGGGCCATCTTCTCTATCTCTTTCTCTCTATCTCTATGACTCTATCTGACTCTCTGTCTCCCTCTCTCTCTCTCTCTCTCTCTCTCTCTCTCTCACACACATACACACTTTCTCTCTATCTCTCTGACTCCATCTGACTATCTCTATCTATCTATATATCTCTCTTTCTCCCTTTCTCCCCCTCTCTCTCTCTCTCTCTATCCCCCCCCCCTCTCTCTCTCTCTCTCTCTCTCTCTGTGGTTGGGAGTGGGACCAATGCCACGGGGCTTAACAAGGACAAGCAAGTTCCTCCCTGAGCTCCAGCAAATAATTACCAGTAATCTGGGAGTGGGTTAATCTATTCAGTGATTGAGAGGGAGGGAAAGAGAGAGACGGAGAGAGAGAGAGGGAGGGAAAGAGAGAGACAGAGAGAGAGAGACGGAGAAGAGAGAGGGAGGGAAAGAGAGAGAGAGGGAGAGGCGGAGAAGAGAGAGGAAGAGAAAGATGGAGAGAGAGAGGTGGAGAAGAGAGTGGGGGGGAACTGTCACAATGACTTGTAGCTAGCTAGCTGTAGTGTGATTATGTAAACCAGGGCAGTTTGTCTGTGTAATTATACACTATCTTCACGGAGAGAAGGCCCCACAGGTTCTTCATCTCTCAAGTGGCTGTAGAGCCCATCTCTACTCCCTTCACACCATATAGTAGAACCATCTCTCCTCCTTTCACATCATATAGTAGAACCATCTCTCCCCCTTCACACCATGTTGAGGAACCATCTCTTCTTCCTTCACACCATGTTGAGGAACCATCTCTTCTCCCTTCACATCATATAGTAGAACCATCTCTTCTCCCTTCACATCATATAGTAGAACCATCTCTTCTTCCTTCACACCATGTTGAGGAACCATCTCTTCTCCCTTCACACCATGTTGAGGAACCATCTCTTCTCCCTTCACACCATGTTGAGGAACCATCTCTTCTTCCTTCACACCACGTTCAGGAACCATCTCTTCTCCCTTCACATCATATAGTAGAACCATCTCTTCTCCCTTCACATCATATAGTAGAACCATCTCTTCTCCCTTCACATCATATAGTAGAACCATCTCTTCCCCCTTCACACCATGTTGAGGAACCATCTCTTCTCCCTTCACACCATGTTGAGGAACCATCTCTTCTCCCTTCACACCATGTTGAGGAACCATCTCTTCTCCCTTCACATCATATAGTAAAACCATCTCTTCTCCCTTCACACCATGTTCAGGAACCATCTCTTCTCCCTTCACACCATGTTGAGGAACCATCTCTTCTCCCTTCATGTTGAGGAACCATCTCTTCTCCCTTCACACCATGTTGAGGAACCATCTCTTCTCCCTTCACACCATGTTGAGGAACCATCTCTTCTCCCTTCACACCATGTTGAGGAACCATCTCTACTCCCTTCACACCATGTTGAGGAACCATCTCTACTCCCTTCACACCATGTTGAGGAACCATCTCTACTCCCTTCACCTTCACACCACCATGTTGAGGAACCATCTCTACTCCCTTCACACCATGTTGAGGAACCATACTCCCTTCACACCATGTTGAGGAACCATCTCTCCCTTCACACCATGTTGAGGAACCATCTCTACTCCCTTCACACCATGTTGAGGAACCATCTCTTCTCCCTTCACACCATGTTGAGGAACCATCTCTTCTCCCGTCACACCACGTTGAGGAACCATCTCTTCTCCCTTCACACCATGTTGAGGAACCATCTCTTCTCCCTTCACACTGCTCCATTGTGGATCTAAATGATGTTGCATGCAGTCAAGACTGGAGTTAAAACATTTTTTTTATCTCCCTCTTTCTTTCAATTAAAATCAATTAAATACATTTTTTAAGTGAGCTTCATTGGCATGGGGAACCGTATGTTTACATTACCAAAGCAAGTGAACTAAACAATAATCAGAAATGAGGTAAACAAATCAGACATTTTAAATGGTGTTGATGCAGTGACTAGAGATGAGTGCAGTCAGGACTAGAGATGAGGTGTTGGATGCAGTCAGGACTAGAGATGAGGTGTTGATGCAGTCAGGACTAGAGATGAGGTGTTGGATCAGTCAGGACTAGAGATGAGGTGTTGGATGCAGTCAGGACTAGAGATGAGGTGTTGGATGCAGTCAGGACTAGAGATGAGGTGTTGGATGCAGTCAGGACTAGAGATGAGGTGTTGGATGCAGTCAGGACTAGAGATGAGGTGTTGGATGCAGTCAGGACTAGAGATGAGGTGTTGGATGCAGTCAGGACTAGAGATGAGGTGTTGGATGCAGTCAGGACTAGAGATGAGGTGTTGGATGCAGTCAGGACTAGAGATGAGGTGTTGGATGCAGTCAGGACTAGAGATGAGGTGTTGGATGCAGTCAGGACTAGAGATGAGGTGTTCAGGACTAGAGTTGGATGCAGTCAGGACTAGAGATGAGGTGTTGGATGCAGTCAGGACTAGAGATGAGGTGTTGGATGCAGTCAGGACTAGAGATGAGGTGTTGGATGCAGTCAGGACTAGAGATGAGGTGTTGGATGCAGTCAGGACTAGAGATGAGGTGTTGGATGCAGTCAGGACTAGAGATGAGGTGTTGGACTAGAGATGAGGTGTTGGATGCAGTCAGGACTAGAGATGAGGTGTTGTATGCAGTCAGGACTAGAGATGAGGTGTTGGATGCAGTCAGGACTAGAGATGAGGTGTTGGATGCAGTCAGGACTAGAGATGAGGTGTTGGATGCAGTCAGGACTAGAGATGAGGTGTTGGATGCAGTCAGGACTAGAGATGAGGTGTTGGATGCAGTCAGGACTAGAGATGAGGTGTTGGATGCAGTCAGGACTAGAGATGAGGTGTTGGATGCAGTCAGGACTAGAGATGAGGTGTTGGATGGACAGTGGAATACAGAACAACAGCTCAGCTGCTCTTATTCTCTGTGATGGATTTCAGCTCTTTGGAATCAGCCATAAACTCAGTTTAGATAATGGGATCCAGCCAGAAACTCAGTTTAGATAATGTAATTGGGGAGATAAACAGAAAAGGGCAATTTGTAAACAGCCACTGGATCTGGCTGGCTGATACGGATTGTAATGTTGTAAACAAAGTATCAGGCAGGAAACTAACGCTAGCAAATAAAAATTCTATCAAACTGCAGTTAAAGGGTACTTAAACGGAACAATTATAATTGAGATGTAATAAACAAACCTGTAGATTAAAGTTTGAGAAAAGTCATTCTCACCTACACAGATTAATAATCATTCACACTCTCAAAGAGATTAATAATCATTCACAACCACACAGATTAAAAATCATTCACACTCTCACAGAGATTAATAATCATTCACACTCTCACAGAGATTAATAATCATTCACACTCTCACACAGAATAATAATCATTCACACGCACACAGATTAATAATGATTCATACACATAGATTAATAATGATTCACACTCTCACAGAGATTAATAATGATTCACACTCTCACAGAGATTAATAATCATTCACACTCTCACAGAGATTAATAATCATTCATACACACACAGATTTTCTTAACAACAGATTGACTTGTTGATAGTTTATTAAACATAACAAATCTCACTCATCTCAGCAAGCAAAAAACAACATATTTGCAAATATTTTCTGTTATGAAAATGTAAATGCACATATAGCAGATGTATAATTTATTGTTTAATGAAACATCTCACTGTGAAGAATCATACGGCTTATTTGGGCTATCGTGTCCTGAGGAGTTATATTTAGACTGTTGTCAACGTGTCCTGAGGAGTTATATTTAGACTGTTGTCAACGTGTCCTGAGGAGTTATATTTAGACTGTTGTCAACGTGTCCTGAGGAGTTATATTTAGACTGTTGTCAACGTGTCCTGAGGAGTTATATTTAGACTGTTGTCAACGTGTCCTGAGGAGTTATATTTAGACTGTTGTCAACGTGTCCGTGTCCTGGAGTTATATTTAGACTGTTGTCAACGTGTCCTGAGGAGTTATATTTAGACTGTTGTCAACGTGTCCTGAGGTGTTATATTTAGACTGTTGTCAACGTGTCCTGAGGTGTTATATTTAGACTGTTGTCAGGTGTCCGTGTCCTGAGGTGTCCTGAGGTGTCCTGAGGTGTT